>NW_028318459.1:154583-306666 GCF_062004578.1 Staurois parvus
CAATAGACTTCATAGCGGCATGGGTACCTTTCAAGTGTATTGAGTAGGCTAGTTACAGAATGCCTGTCTGGATCAGCCTCAAAATTTATGGGAGTAGGGTCCAATGGGATAGGGGCAAGGAAAGAATCTACCCAAACGTATACTGCCAAGAAGTCTATCAGGAAAGGAAATTTACAATAAGTATATGCTAGAAAATTTAAATTTTTTACCATTTTTAATTTTTTAGATAGATTAATGTAGGGTTATAACCACTGTCAGTTCTTTTTTGCCATCTGTGTCCTATTGGGAGGATTTCCCCTCACTTGGTGTCTCATAATCAAAACACGGAGTAAGAGGCAATACCTCCAGAATGAGTGAATTTCTGGTTGTCATCAGAACTAGTGTCCCCAATGAAATAGTTCCTCTCTGTTGCTGTTCTGGGACAACCCAAATATTGGGATCTTCTTTCACATTCACTTTCTATGATAACAGTAAACAGGACAAATAGAGAGGGTGAATCTCCCTAATGGTGGCACAGACAACAATGAAAACCCCACAGGTATTCTAATCCCTCTCTATTCTATACAAAGCTAAAAAAAAGTTTTACCTTTAATTATGCCAAACCTTTCCTAAAAATGTGGTAGCTGCCTAGGCTGAACTCAGTTGCTTGGCAGTTAAGCTGACTCTCTGGCTTCTTTCTGCATCATTAACCTTGAAAAAGTGTACACATTGGAAAAATCAGAATAAAGATGGAAATCCTAATTTGCATACCTGTTCTGGTTTAGTGGTTTAAAGTATGGAAGCCAGAGAGTCAACATGAAAGCCAGGGAACTAGAGGAGCAGTCAAATATGCAGCCTCCAAAGCTGTTAAAGGAAAGACTCCTTTTAAACTGATTTTTCTGAGTTTGCTATAATTTATTTTTACAGCCATGCCATCTTAATTATGAAATTACAGTCAGGATTGGTTTAGGCCAATTCACTTTTTTCAGTAAATTGTTTATTATTTTTTTATTTATTTTAATACAAATATAATCCCAAATATAAGCTTAATTAGAGTAATTAGGGTTAATTAGGACAAAAAGAGGGGTACAGTAAATCTATATAGTGGGGACACAGAAAGTCATAAAAACCTGACAGAAGTTCTAATCCTTCACTACTTTGTTCAAAATTAAAATAACAGGTTTGGCTATACATAAACCATTGCAAATAATGTGCTTTTCATATGGTCACAAATCTTCTAGTATCATTTAATTTAAAGACAATGGACATGGCATTTTATGACAGTTTCCTGTATCCTTTATTAAACCGGAACTCCACCCAAAAGGGGAAGTTCCACTTTAAGTCTTCCCCTCCCCTGCCCCGTTTGGCATGTAATGTATTTCTGGGGAGGAGTGGGTACCTAGTTTTGACAGGTACTCTTTCCCACTTCCACTCAGATTGCCTGGGTGATCCTAGCAGAAGTTCTCCTCTCCCCCTCCCCCAGTCTTCTGACACATGTGACAGGTCCCAAAAGACTGCAGGACCATTCACAAAATGCAGCGTCACTCCAGCATGTGCAGTGGGCAGCCGTCTGTAAAGCCAAAAGCCGCATAGCCTGCTGCCCACAGTTAGGATGCCGGCACCGGGGACCCCAAGGTAATGAAGAACTAGCCCAGGTGAGGTCAGTGCTGGATCACTGGACAGGTAAGTGTCCATTTTTTTTAAAGGTCAGCATCTACAGAATTTGTAGCTGCTGACTTATTTTTTTTAGAGAGTGGAACTCCTCTTTAAGCACGTTCCCAAAATAGGAAAATATATACTGTAGATAACAAGACATGCTTGTGAATCGTCATTTCCTTCAGATGTTTTATTACCCATTATAAGTTATTTCTCCAAAGTACTTTGTTTTATTTTTAAACACACACAAAACATACATATACGGGTTAAACAAAAAATGGCAACAGTACATGATTTTCAGGTGTGGAAGTGACAACATGTTTAGCATTGAAAGTGGACGTGATGTAATATACTTTTGCTATCGCTGTGTGATGAGACACCTAGCTAACAGGTGGGAAACCTCACTTTCGTCATTCGCTGTGTGCACTGCTAATAATACAGAATCATGTCTGAGCTTACTGAGCTTCAAAGAGCTTTAATTTGGAAGTCAAAACAAAAAGTCTAAATATGCTATTGAATCTAAAGCAGTGACTGTCTTACTTTCCACCCCTATAGAAGTTGATTTAAACGCTTCCTGTCAGCACTATAGCAGAAATACTGCTACAGGGCGGCACGTGTGTGCAAAATCACATATATACGGGATTTTTTCAGTTCCAGGTAGGTGAACTACGTGGCCTAAGCTGTCAATCACCGGGTTCCTGCCGGTGATTCCCCGCCAGCACCCGGCGATCAGCGAGTATTACCGACAGGGAGAGATCTGTGCATAAACAATACAGATCTCTCCCCTGTCAGCTCCTGCACACTGCTTTGTATGCAAAACAGTGTGCTTACAGTGTAAAGCACACACAGCACACACAGTAAAACAGCACACAGTTTACCCTTTGATCGCGCCACATTTTCACCCCTTTCTGCCCAGTGCTATTAGTACAGTGTCAGTGCTTTTTATTAGCACTGATCACTGTATTGGTGTCACTGGGGATGTCAGTGACACCAAGTCAGTTCCCCCCAGTGTCAGAATGCCTGCCACAGTCCTGCAGTCCTGCTATAAGTCACTGATCGCCGCCATTACTAGTGAAAAAAAAAAGTATATATACCGCCATTTGTAAATGCTATAACTTTCACGTAAACCAAATAATTTACACGTATTGGGATTTTTTTTTTAGCAAAGACATGTAGCAGAAGACATTTTGGCCTACATTTATGTCAAAATTTTATTTGTTACATTTTTTACTGGACATGTTTAATAGCAAAAAGTCATAAATATTGTTTTTTTTTCAAAATTGTTGGTCTTGTTTTGTTTATAGCACAAATACCATAAAAAAAAGCTCCATTTGTGGGAAAAAATGCTGTAAATTTCATATGAGTGCAGCATTACATGACCGCGCAATTGTCAGTTAAAGTAACGCAGTGCTGTATCGCAGAAAATGGCCTGGTCAGGAAGGGGGGTAAATTCTCTGGAGTGGTTAACAATCAACCAATCAACTCCTGTCAAATGGGCTTGTTGGAAATTTTTTCTCAATCAGCAGATGCAGTGATGGGATGCAGCCACTAATCAGAGAGTCTCCACTGTCAGAATACAATGTCTCAGTGGGGCGCATTCCTCTAGCCACCTCAACTGTGTAGATGGAGGAATATGTTTGTTTTTTTTCGATCAGCTTGATAACTGAATGAAAAAAGAGATCTATCTATGGCCAGCTTAACACTCCCCACCCCCTGACTGACTAACCTGCTGTCCAAAGGTGTTTCCGGTGCTCTTTCATCCAGAGTGGAGACACCCTAAGACAGGTAGTGTGTTACTGAGAGGATCATCAGGTTAAAAAAGGAGAAAAAGTCCAAAGAAAGAAAACTAATGCAGGCACACATTTAAGCATTGGTAAGCTGTTATATATTCCTTTTGGCTTTTGGGTTTAATATTGCTTTAACCACTGAAATCATTTTTGTCCCCATACAGAATGAAAAGACAATAGGGTTACATTGTGCTGTAGGGCACTTTTGTAAAACACTTTGTAATACAGTTGGAAGTCTAGGAGGTGATTAGTTCCATCAGTTTTGAAGTTTGGTTGTCTTTAACAGCTAGAGGTCCTGATACCACAAAGCTTCACCTACTGCACACCCAAGGCACTTGTCAGGTTAAAATGATCTTATTACTTTTGTAACAAAATGCTTGCTCCCACATTTCCTACATGAATTGTAAAACAAAAATCAAACTAAAACTAAGTGTTAATATTCCTGCCAGAATTTTATTGCAGTGATGCCAGAAGGGGATTTCGCCCTCTCTTGGTGTCCCAATGACCACCGTCGCCGAAACAGAAAGTAAAAGGACATAAGCTTACAGAGCATATGGTGAAAGCATTCACTGCATCACCTGATACAATAACAGGAAGGATTTCCCCTCAAGATGTCAAGTGAAGGAAAATCTACCCAGCAGGACACGGTTATAAAATAAATTGACAAGAGCTTTTATCCATTCCCTATTCTATCCAAAGCTAAATAAAAACTTTGGGTTTTAAAGATACTCTAATACAGAAATAAAAAAGATAGAGAGGAAAACTATCATAATGACTACAGCAGGGGTGTGGACCTGAGGACTTAAAAACAGAAAGCCTAATGTAAGAGCCTGTAAGAAAATGTCTTTCATTTAATTTACATTAATGCTGGGAGCTGTTTTCCCAAGCATAGCTTAGCCTAAAACCAAAAATGTAAATCGCATATTAGCAGTCATTAGATGTGGTGACCACATTACTTTTTTAGGCTTCCTCCCTTTATTTTTTATTAATCCTGTAAATAACACATTTCTTTTCCATTTATGGTTACACTTATCCACTGTATCAATGGAGAAACCATGATCGATCACCTAGGCTAGACCTCAAACATGTCTACCTTTTTTCATCTCCATTACATGATTGTTGATGACATTAGCAGCTAACATAAGAAAAATAAACATTTTTTCTGCCTTTTCAGCTCACTCAAGTGACACTGCATTTTTGCAAAATGAATCAGTATATCCTGTACTTGTTGAAAATTTTCTTAGCCTGAAAAAATGTTTTAAATAATAAAGCAACCACATCTAAGACCTAGTAAGTTGCAAGATATGACATTTTTGGGTAGGTGAGGAGGGGTTAGATTGCATTAAGGCTGCTCAGAGATACTTGCAGTTGTTTGAGCTGATCACAATTATTTTAAGCATGATACATTGCCAGCCGCACTAAGCCTCAGGTTTTTGTTGCTGAACATCAACAGTCTGAAGGTTCACATTATCAAAATTCCCCTGACTGTTCTCTGAGAAAGTAGAGTCTTTTAAGGATGCCAAGAAAAAACGTGCAAAGAGTAGTAAACCACAAGAATCCACCATCATCAATACATTTCTTTTGCTTTAAACTGAGGAAATCTAATTGATTGCTATTGCTAACTGCCCAATACATATCTCCAACATTATTTGCACATATTTATTAAGAAAGCACAAATATATACCCAAGTTTACCTTTCCTGATACAGTATCTCTAGATCTTTACATGCAACATATACTGTATACAGCAATGCAAGTATAAAGTTCTGCCAAATCAAGTTAAAATACAAAAATTTACCTTCCACCTTCTCAAGCTTCTGCTTTTTTATGTTATCAGTAAAGAGATCAGTTATCAACAGAGTCTGCTTCCAGGATCTGAACATTTCACTCTCTCAGTAATTAGATTGGTATTATGTACCAGCCCACAGACTTAATGGAACAATGGAACTTTGTTTTTTAGTCATAAAGGGGTATAATGTAATGTTATTTGAGTGCTCAAAATGCTTCACTTAGCTTCGGGAGAACCTAGTGGTATTTAATTGATGAGAAAATAATGTGTGCCTTAATCAGAACTTTGAGATAATGGCCTGTTATAAAAAAAAAAGGTAAAGCTCCTCTAGGTTTCCATTACAGAATCATTGCAGCTCAATTATTTCTGATGTAAATTCTTACAAAGAACACTGTTTTAGGTATTGCTTATTTAAATGTAGGTATTTATTTAATTGTGCTTTTGGCCAGTTCACAGATTTTACCAACTCTACTCAGAAAGCTTGGGCTTGAACTGGGTTGTTGGTGGTGAAAAATGAATTTTTATGCTTGAGCATACAGAGAGGTCTATTTATGAGCGATTCACTGGGAAATTTGCTCAGTGAATATTGTATTATTAATAATATTAAACATGATTTATATACAGTACCTTGAAGAAGTATCCATACCCCTTGAAATTTTTCTCATTTTATCATTTTACAACCAAAAACATAAGTGTATTTTATTGGGATTTTATGTGACAGTCCACACAAAGTGGCACATAATTGTGAACTGAGAGGAAAATGATAAATGGTTTTCAAATTTTATACCAATGAATATCTGAAATGTGTAGCGCGCATTTGTATTCAGCCCCCTGGAGTCAATACTTTGTAGAACCACCTTTCATTGCAATTACATCTGCAAGACTTTTTTGGGTATGTCTCTACCAGCTTTTCACATCTAGAGAGTGACATTTTTTACCCATTCTTCTTTACAAAATAGCTCAAGCTCTGTCAGATTGGATGGAGAGCATCTGTCAACAGCAATTTTCAAGTCTTGCCAAAGATTCTCAATTGGATTTAGGTCTGGACTTTGACTGGGCCATTCTAACACATGAATATGCTTTGATCTAAACCATTCCATTGTAGCTCTGGCTGTATGTTTAGGGTCATTGTCCTGATTAAAGGCAAACCTTTACCCCAGTCTCAAGTCTTTTGTAGACTCTAACAGGTTTTTTCTAAGATTGCCCTGTATTTGGCTCCATCCATCTTCCCATCAACTCTGACCAGCTTCCCTGATCCAGCTGAAGAAAAGTATCCCCACAACACGATGATGCCACCATCATGTTTCACGATGGGGATGGTGTGTTCAGGGTGATGTGCAGTGTTAGTTTTCTGCCACACTTAGTGTTTTGCTTTTAGGGCAAAAAGTTAAATTTTCATCTCATCTGACCAGAGCACCTTCTTCCACATGTTTGCTGTGTCCCCCACATGGCTGCAAATAGGATTTATTAAGGATTTCTTTCAACAATGGCTTTCTTCTTGCCACTCTTCCATAAAGGCCAGATTTGTGGAGTGCACGACTAATAGTTGTTCTGTGGACAAATTCTCCCATCTGAGCTGTGGATCTCTGCAGCTCCTCCAGAGTTACCATGGGCCTCTTGGCTGCTTCTCTGATTAATGTTTTTCTTGCCCAGGCTGTCAGTTTAGGTGGACAGCCATGTCTTGGCAGGTTTTTAGTTGTGCCATACTCCTTCCATTTTCAAATGATGGATTGAATAGTGCTCCGTGAGATGTTCAAAGCTTGGGATGTTTTTTATAACCTAACCCTGCTTTAAACTTCTTCACAACTTTATCCCTGACCTGTTTGGTGTGGTCCTTGGCCATCATGATGTTGTTTGTTCACTAAAATTCTCTAACAAACCTCTGAGGGCTTCACAGAACAGCTGTATGTATACATTAAATTATACACAGGTGCACTCTATTTACTAATTACATGACTTCTGAAGGCAATTAGCTCAACTAGATTTTAGTTAGGAATATCAGAGTAAAGGGGGATGAATATAAATGCACACCACACTCTTCAGAGATTTATTTGTAAAAAATTTAAAAAACATTTATCATTTTCCTTCCACTTCACATTTACATTGTGTTGGTCTATCACATAAAATCCCAATAAAATACATTTATGTATTTGGTTGCAACATAACAAAATGTGGAAAATTTAAAGGGGTATGAATACTTCTTCAAGGCACTGTAGCCTAAGGGGTAGATGTGCATGCCATAAATTTTTGTTTCATTTAGAATACAGTTGTTCATTGAAGAATTTTGTTTCCTAATATTAGTTATGTTGAACCGATTCATTTTCAGAATTTGTTTTGCATCTTCGGCATTCGTTTCGTATATTTGTTGGTCTGGTGGATTCAAAAAATGTTGCAGTTTTTTTTTAAAATTGCTATATATTAGGTTTCAATCATTCGGTTGGATTCGTTATTCATATATATCAAAACTATTCTATATGATTGGACACTGGAATAAATATAATACAAAATTCAGCACCCACAAATTTTTCAAACCTAAGAGTTGTATTACACTGTAGAATTGAACTGACTGTGACTATTACAAATTCAGTTTAAATCAGAAATTTACTCCAATCTGAATTACTGAACACCTTAAAAAATTTTATTTATTTCCCCATAGGCCCCAACTGCTATCACATCATGTGAGGTCATCCAAATGAAACAAATGCATTCCTTTTGTTAGAACTTTTTTTTTTGATTCGTTGAAATTCGTTGCCTATGCCCATTCAGAGGTTCGTATACATCTCCAAAAATACCATTTTCATCCGGAAATCGTTTTGTTGCAAAATAAAATGCACAGTTATACCCAAGAGTTTGCTCAGCACTTTCCAAACATGTGGCCTGTGAAATTCATTGATATTCTACCTGCTTTTTACAGTCAATCCTGTTTAAAATAGGATGAATGTGTATCAGTCAAATGCAGCAGCTGTTGAACAGCTGTTACATCTCACTTGTACAGTACCTGTAAAGAGTAGCATTTACCCTGCAGGAAGATCTGCTGGAATTAGTTCACTATTAGCTCTGGCAATAGCTCTGCCGGCAATAACTCTCCATCAAGAGAGTTAACTGGTATGCAATGCTGGTATTTCCATAGCAAGGAAAATGGTGAATGTACAACCCCCCTATTATGTTGATACAGCAAAACAAATTAACCCCTCCCAAAGCACTGATGCTAAAGGGCACTGGGTTCTTTAGACATTGGTGCTCAGGAAGGGGTGTTGAAAAAGGGGGGCTTATGTGCCAGCTACCTATCCTCCATGGGGTCAATCCCTCACTAGTAGACTTTTTAGGGCCCCCTAGGACACTTAGCCAATTCACAGTGCCTGTGAGTAAGCAGAGAATGTAAATAATAGCACCCACTGCAAATTAAAAATCTTTTATGAATTAATTTTGAACTACTATTCACCTTTCAAGTTCCATCAATGTTTGAAGATGTCCCACAGCATCTGATCCAGCATTGGCATGTCAGATGTAAAAGGGGCCTGGTAGCCCCTTCCTTAGTGCTCAAATTCTGTTCCAGCAATGAAGATGTTCCTGCCACTAGCACGGTGTTAGATGCTAAAGAAATCTAGGGAAATAGTTGCTCATGATATCACTACCCATATTTGGACAGGCACAGTTTCAACTTGTGATGGCAGCAATGGTGGTGGCAGAGGCAGCTGTAAGTGATGTAGTCTCTATTTTTCTTTCCTGATTTCCTTTTTTTAGCAATGTTACAGGTAGATAAAGTCCCTGGCAATATGTAAGGATTTTATAAATTATTGGGGCAAGTGGATTTGATGACAGGATTATAGAAGAAATCCATAAGAAAGCATGATCGTACATCTGAGTACAGCCTTTTACCTGCAGGAGAGCAGATACAAGTTCAAGACAGACCAGTCCTTCTCAAACATTTTAATGCAACACCTTCCTAGATAGGTGCTTGTAGGCAGGTTGGCTACTATAAGTTAGCATATAAGGCTGCCTTAGCCAGGGGGGAAAGGGGTTAATGTATTTGCTGACCTCCCTGAGCTAGTTTGCAGGCTTTTCTGGGTCCAACCCACTGGTCCTGTGTTGTGCTTGGGCACTAAGTCTTGAGTCTTCGGGACAAGCCACATGCCATGTAGAGGGATTGCTGGGGCCTTCAGTCCACTCTGCAAACACCGACTCATCAAGACACCATGAGCATGGGTTACTGCCTTCCTGGACCTACCACCGATTGACTCTTCCTGTGCAGGTATGCTGGGGCAGCCACATCTCCAGTTAGGTTTAGGTAGGGGAAAGACTCATTCTTTTATTGGAACAGTTAATTCTGAGTTCTATCAGTAAATCTTTGAACCGTTATTCTGCCTGGCCTGAATTTATTCAAAGGAGTGCGTGAAAGTAATTGGCGCAAACACCTACTCTTCTGCAGCTTGGGTCAGTTAAAGCACATTGGGGTATGAAGACGGCTCTGCAAAAGTTAAAGCAAGTAGTTGCCAAGGGTAACTGAGGTCTAGTAACCAGCACAAGCAGCCTGTCATGAAGCGTAGTACCTGTGCCAGATATTATTATTATTATACAGGATTTATATAGCACCAACAGTTTGCTCAGTGCTTTATGCACCAGCATACTCTGGTAGCACCTAGCCTAGTGTAGCGCAGAAGAACCTACACCAGGGTCAGGCCTCTTAAATCACCCTACATTTTGTGCTCAATGAGAGAACATGGGGGAAGGCTCACCTACCTACCCCCGCTTTACATGCTAGATTAGGTACATTTGGTTCCTTGGCTCTCCTGTGATCAGTGGTGCTGCTTGTGGTTGCTCTGGTCTGCTCTGAGTTTCACAAGTTGTGGGTTTGGCTGCTTCCCCCTGTCTTCAGGATGGTTCTGGAGAATGGTGGGCTGTGAGAGTCAAATCTACGGTATGAATGTTTGTGTGGTCCTGGCCATTCCTTGGGGGAGAATGCCCAGTTGGTGGCTGGGAGAGAGCATAAATAGTATGAGTGGAGGGGTTCTTGTTTAGGATTAAAAGATCCCATCCTTAAATGCTGCTGCCTTTCTGGGCAGTCCAGCTGTGCTTCTTCATTTGCTCAAGGTCCTAGCTGTGTGGCCTATTCTGCTGAACTTTGTTGGAGCTGACTGAGGGATTTCCTTTTGGGGATCTTTTTTGAAGAGTTCACAGGGAAAATGTCTGGCTGATATTGGAAGGTGGCATCCAACAATGCAGAAACATTTGTGAGTGCAGACTGGTGTGTGAGATCCCAGTGAATGTGTGCTGCTGCTATGTCTCTTGCATCAGAGTCAGCTTGTACTAAAAGTGGACATTGTTCGTGGTGTTCCTGTGTGACTCAGCCCATCATTTGCTGCTGCAAGGACTGTGCTAAGAATCTTTAAGAGGAAGATAGGTGTCCTCAGGTTGCTACTTGGTGTTGCTGGAGTATCCCACGGTTAACCTACACCCATCCAAGTTCAAGTTTTCAATAAAGCATCAACAAAAATATACCTCTAGACCAGCAATGGGCAAACTACGGACCGCGGGCCGTATACGGCCCGGCGGACCTTTTAATCCGGCCCGCGGAGCGTGATACTGTCAGGATGTGTGTAGGCGGGGCAGCGTGACGAACGTGAGCGGAGCTAGGCGCCTCTCACAGTCCGCCCTGAAGACCGGAACGGCGCGGGAACACGGCGAGAGGAACGCGCGGAGCAAAGGTAAGTAAATTGACACAGGGGGGACTTGGGGACTTAATATGGGGGATGAATTAATATGGGGAATGAATTACTATAGGGGGGATGAATTACTATAGGGGGGATGAATTACTATATGGGGGATGAATTACTATGGGAGATGAATTACTATGGGGGATGAATTACTATATGGGGGATTAATTACTATGGGGGATGAATTACTATGGGGGATGAATTACTATAGGGGATGAATTACTATAGGGGATGAATTACTATATGGGGGATTAATTACTATGGGGGATGAATTACTATGGGGGATGAATTACTGTATGGGGGATTAATTACTATGCTTACTATGGGGGAATATTACTATACTTACTATGGATGACACATACACATCATTCATCTACTCTTGGTCCGGCCCCCGGGTCCAATATATGAACCCATTGCGGCCCTCAAGTCAAAAAGTTTGCCCACCCCTGCTCTAGACTAATCATTGTTCCAGGAGAGTGACTGAGACTGTGTGCCTGGCTACTAGTGCAGTTTTAGGGGAAGCAACCTTAAGACCAAATCAGACCTTGCAGACAGAGCGCTACATTAACATATAGTAACCCTTGAAATAACTTTTTAGGAAAAACTCCTAAAACAGAAAATAAATTTAGCCACCGCATGTATGGATTCATAGGCTGCAATGTATTAAATGATTGTTTTGGATGTAGATATGCTTTAAGTTTGATGTTAAAAGCTAAGTTTCTTTGAGACTTGATTTTCTTATGATAAGGGTGTGGTACAAAGTAGCATGTCTGTTTATATAGATAAGATAGAAGATGCTCATTTGGCTAAATGCCCAGATCTGGCTGAGGCTCATCAATGTTAAAAAAAAAAAAACCTTTCAAAGTTAATAGATCAAAAAGTACATTTAACATTGGAATAGTTTCTTTGAGGATAGAAAAAGACATATTCAGGATGAATGCAAATACTAAACAATAAAACTAACACTGCTTTTGTGAACATTCCTTTCTTTTGCATGAAACTGAATACAGCTTCTTTGACAGTTGTATATCTAGTAGTAAGTAGCTACTCCATTTTCATTCTAAATAAACCACATTCTTCAGATGTTATTGGAACATCTGATTAACCTAGGGTATGATGCAAATAAAAAACCCCAGGGTAGCGTACCCCAAATTCACCACTTGATTGAAGAAGGTGTGCAAAAAAAATGGATAGTCCCCAAAACACAGCAGTTCAACCAACCAAGCCAAGGAGGACTTTTTGCTCTGACCACAAGAGTACATACCCAGAGGAAAGAGACCAGATTATAACCTAAGTCATATAGAGATCTTAAACAGTGCAACCACACTCTAGTTAAATCACAATGAAACTCCAGGACAAAAAAACAGAATCAATATAAAACATTTTTCAAGTGCAAAGAGATCATTCTCACTCAAAATTATGGAAATGGTACTCACCTATCTAATGGATGACTGTGAGAGAAGTTCTGTTTAGTTGCCATCTACCAGATTGCTGATTAAACAACAAGGCAATAACAACATATTGATTATATAGCATGCAAGTATCGCTGCACACTGTGTTCATCTCCATTATGAAGTAAATATAAGACAGGCTTCAGCTCAAATCCCTGCCCAAGAAGCCCCTCTGACATATTTCATCCACATTGGGCTTAGTGGTAAAGGTCTTTACAAATAAGCCCAACGTGGATGAAACATGTCAGAGCGGTGTTACCATTGGCAGGGATTTAAGCTGAAGCCGGTCTTTTATTTACATCACACCATAGTTAAATACAGTGTACGGCGACAATTGTCTGCTGTACTGTATCTTGGCCCAAGATGTGCCCTGTTTTTGCCAGCACCTTAATACAATGCTGTACTATTTACAGAGTGTAAACCCAGGAAACAAATCCTGTACCCTCGGATCTGTTATTGCATGTTGATTATGTCATCTCTTTGCTCCCCCGTCTTGTAAGTATAATTGATTGACATTATTATTCATACATTTACAGGTATAACGTGATACATTATAACTAAATCCAAGAAAACAAATGTTATTTAAAGCAGCAGACCAGTCCTTAAAAGTTGTAATTTGTAAGACTTTTTTCCTTTTATAATTACCTTCCTGTCAATATGACATTGAAGAAGGAGCAGCATTGTCACTCTAGGGCAAAAGGTGTATTAGACAAGAGAACACCAGCCTTCTATCCTCAACTCCATAATATGGGGGGGAGTTTGTATGTTTACAGATAGAATTGGGGAGAGCTGATAACATTACTAATTGATAACAGTGCAGCAGAACCAGAGTATACAAGAAGTTACAATCATACTGTATTCGTGGCAGGGTCAACAGTTTTTTTTTATTAATTTTGTTGACTGTCCTGATCCCCTGACCAATTGAGGGGGTCAGGGGGGATCTACAGGATCTAGCAGCACACGGGAGGTGAACTCTAAGGGAGCAATGGCACTTCCACCCATACAGGGAGCTAAAATGTCAAAGACATGACACTGGATCAATTAGCAAGATAGAGACCCAGCAGCTTGGAAATCCAATTGTATATTGTCTAACAGAAGTGTTGGATCTGTTGGCAATACCAGAAAATTTGAAGCAGAGTACCCCTGGAGTCTCCACATCTCTGGCAAGTGGGCTCAACATCTGGAAACATTCTATGGAGTCTCATAAGGACTCTATTCTATGTGGTCAGTAGTTTGTACTGAGATTCATGAAGCCTAGAGGAGATTGAGGATTATGGCAATGGGTTGACTGTAGGTCATTTCTGGTGTATGTGTGTGTGTGTGTTGGTGTGTGTGTCAAATATACTGAATAGTAGAGCACTGTGTTGTGCGTGGATTGCAGCTGTTACATTTGAATTAGAAACTGTTGTTTTCACATTAGATAACCAGTGGGTGGTAACATGTAGAAGATTAGGTTAACCCCTTACTTAGAAAATTTTATTGAATGAGTACAGATATTGTTGATAGTAAAGAAGTTATTTTGTGCTTTTGAAAAACAGTGGTTTAATTAGAAGATTAAAATTTATTATGAAGCATAAGGAAAGGCAGGATATTTCAAGCATAAGAACAGAAGAAGGTGCCTCTAAGTGCAATAACATATTTATTTTCCAACAATGGTTAAAAACACTTACAGAATAGTGGTGTACATCAGGCACATCAGGCTTTTCAAGCCCAAATGTCCCACTAGACGCAAAAGGCTGGGTCAACTGTCACAGCTCTCCTCCCATCCTCCTATGTCAGCCAGCAGCTTGGGAAGGATAGAGTGACTTGGCAAAATGGCCACCACGCTTCCAGATTTGAGAAGGCACGTACTGGAAGTGACGTCAAAGGGGTGGCAACACGTTTCAGAGCTCCTTTTCAAACCAAAGGTATTTCAAGTACAACTAAAGGCTGCCATATGAAACACTAAATAAAGACAAAAATTCAGTTACTATGTAATGCACAAGCCTCATAATGTAAACGAAAAAAACTTTCTTTACCTTCCCCGAGTTGAATCCTCCTTCATTTGTTTCTCATATGCTTCCACTGCCTAGATGCTACAGCTGACAGTGGGAGGGTTTCAGCAATAGAAGCAGTGTCAATCCAGAGAGCAGTGGGAGCACTAAGCGCAGCAATGCATTGATTGACAAGCTACAGGCTTATCAATTAGTAGTGAAAATGCTGAGAGCCACGTACCCTGCAACATTTTCTCATCCTACTGTGTTGCAAGTAGGCATAGCCTATATGAGAGTGGCATTTGTGCTCTGAATTCAGTAGCAGCGTAGCATTGTTGTCACCCCATTGCAGGAATCTGCTTTAGGTGTTCTTCACTGGCAGACTCAATAGGTATTTGTGGGACTTTATAGAAGGACTAAGTGAAAACTGTAAATTCAGATGCATCTATAATTAAGTGTTGCAATACATCTTTCTTTATCTGGAGGTCATAGTTCTAATATAAAGTGGATAGTACAGATCAAATATATGCAATGGGTTCTATCCCAGAACAAATTTTGATTTGTCAGGGTTCCTCTATTCTCAGTGGTATTCTTCTACCATTTAATGCCATATATAAGCAAAACCACAGCAGTGTTGGGATTGTAGTGCTTAAAAAGTATTAGTAGATAAGACATATATTTTAAAATGTTACTGAAGAGCTAAAGGAAAATAAACTCTGGAACCTTTTCCATGAAAGGGAATAGGGAAAATGTCAGATCCTTGGGGAAAAGCTGTTAGGTGAGGAAGTGATACAAAAAGAAAGGTTTCAGGTGAAAAGGTTATCATGGAAATTTTCGAAATTGTTGCAAATGTTTGCAAAACAAAATAAACACTATATTATAATGGCTTGTAATTTGGAGGGGTTGATGTAGTACTAACAATTGGTTTAGTTATAAAATTACAAATTATAACTAGATACTCCTCACTTGGTTG
This sequence comes from Staurois parvus, assembly GCF_062004578.1. Taxonomy (NCBI): domain Eukaryota; kingdom Metazoa; phylum Chordata; class Amphibia; order Anura; family Ranidae; genus Staurois; species Staurois parvus. The sequence goes on from NW_028318459.1 coordinate 169,905, forward strand.
ACCCTAATCCAGTGGGCCAGAACACCAAATCAATATTATTTTGTGAATATATGAATATGAGGTCCCCTTAATCCCCCACATAAAAAAGATGTTTTAAGAGATTAATTCTCCTAATCAAAAAGCAATCATAAATGTTTATGTACACTATAAATGGTGTGTGTCCCTGAAGGAACAGAGCAGGCTTGAAGAGATTGCACATAGGTCTAAGAAGGTGGATAGCACATAAGACATGCATGGGATCAAAGAGGATCAAGTGCACAGGTTCCAAGTGATCCATTTAAAAAAAAAAAAGTTAGTTCTCTTTTGAAAATTTGTTGATTGTGTTGATTAGTGTAAGAATGGAAGGGTGCTCTTTTGAATGGACTGAAACAATTTAACCTAAGCAAAAACACTTTACACAAATACTTTTAAATGTTACCTGCTAAGATTAAAAGTGTTTATAATAAGTCTTTTAAATTGGAAAATACGTATTCAATATATAATATAAAAATAAACATTTTAAAGCCCAAGTCTGCATAAGAACCACTGGAAGATTCAAAGATATAGAAGAACATCACAGGATATAATAGCAAACAAGAACAGACTTTGGCAGAAAAGATTCTTTTAGGTGCTATGTACAGCCACAGCAAGAATATACCTACATGTGGGTACTGTTTGTCACCTTACAAAAGAATGGCAACCCAAGGTAGAAGCGGTGTCTATCATCTTACACCGTTTTCTAGATACTGAGATTGTTACTAAAAGAATGTACCTTTCTATCGCAGGGTAAGAGAGAAACTATGGATTTTGAACAAGAAATTATGTGGCAAAACAGACCCTTCAAAAATGGAGGTAGTACCTGAGTAAGAGAGGGAAGCTTAGAAGAGAAGCCACTAGCTAACTGTCACAACAGATTGCAGGACAAGTGGACTTAAAGATTGTGATCCTCGGAGATCTTGTGTTAAGAGTTTTGAAATTTCCTGAAGTTAAAGAAACCCTTGTCTATGATCTGCTCAGTTGACGATCTTGGTTTATTGAAGGGTCACTCTGATAAATGACAGATTAAGTTGCTGACTAGCTCACCAAGAAAAGAACAATCTCCTGTTGAAAAAAATTAAACATATATGACAATTTAGTTCTGTTAGCATTGGTGATCTTCTCAGTGTGTAATTTTTTATTTTCAGAACTGTCCATGAGTGCTGAAACCAGAACTCCACACTGAATAGGGAAGATGCTGCCCAATTGTTATGATCATGTATAAATGAAAGCCGTAGGGAACCTATTTTGAAACAAAAACTAAACTATGTATCAATATACAGTATATCTATTAGAACTATATAAAGTGGGGATCCAAAGAAATTACGGTAAACCGTTTCAATCTCTTTGTTCAACTGCAGGTTTATTGTAGATAAAGGCATGTACAAATGAATGGATATCAACAAGGGTACCTTACGGTCAAGCAAGGAGTTAAAATTGGAGTGGTTTCAATCATTTGGAATCAACTATATGCATTGGGAAAGGGCAAGGTCTGAAAACCACAATTTACTAGTGCCTTGGGGAATATAGAACCAGTCTGCTTGTGGCAGCAAACTCCTTTTCTAATCATTTGTAAGAACCACTGAGAGGAATAGTGTGCATTAGGTTCAAATTTGTTTCTCGTTGACAATTGTGTATTGATCATTGAGTATTGGCCAGTGCATACGGACAGATACAGATGTTTAAGTTTGTATAATGTATAAGGTACCAGTGCTTCATTTATGTGTCAGTGTTTTAAATACACACAAAACTTCTACTAATATTAAATATCAAAAATGAATAAGTCCATTAGGTGGAATAGTAATCACCTGAACACAATAAAGTCCACATCAGGTGACCCAACACCAAACTACATTGATGCACTTGTGTTCTTTCCTCTTCTCTTCTCACGCTTGCATGCCATGTGCATCCCATGTGAGTAAAAAATGCACACTCACCACAGACATGCGACCCCATGATATTATTAGGTCAATATGTGCTTTATCCTGCTATGTCTTTGTTAAGCCAGGGTTCCTCTGTAATCTGTGCCTGCTCTCTATAGTGATTCCACTAGGCTTCGTTCACTCACCAGTAACCAGGAAAGATGCCAAAAAGTTTACATCAAAGTGCAGTATTTATTAAAATAAAAAAGATCCATCAAATGAAAAACCACAAACTAAGCACATTTATGAGTGCCTAAAAATAACCGCAGCAGTGTATACAGCTTGTATTTAAAGGACCCGCTCCGCCGTTCCACTCCCTAGAGCTAGCAGGCAGTCCAAAGACCAGATGTGGATGTGACATCACTCCGAGACTGGAAGTGACAACTAGAATCTACCACTTCTTTCTTTATTCATTGATAGATTTTTCACTTTTGACTGTCGCATAGAGATAGGTGTCTAATAGGGGCTCTGTTTATACATTTAATGGAAGTTTAGGTTTGTATACATTTGGCCCAGTACAAAATTTAAAGTAGAACTAAAGACAATTTTTTTTTCTATTTTGGATGGAACAAGGGAGGTTTATAACCCGTGTCAGATTTTTTTTTTTTCATCTGTGTCCCATTGCGGAGATTTCCCTTCAATTGCTGTTCCATAGCCAAACAGGAAGTGAGAGGAAATCCCTGCAAATTAAGGGAATTTCTTGGGGACCCCCAGGTAACCAGAACTAGTGTTACCATTTGAACATTTACCTTCTATTACTTTTCTATGGAAACCACAAAATTTCGGATTTTATTTTACTTTCACTTTTAAAGATAGTGGTAAACAGGAGAAATAGAAAGAGTGAATCTCCCTAACAGGCACAGACAGCAATAAAAGCCTGGCACGCATTCTAATCCCTCTCCACTCCCTCCAAAACTATAAAAAAACATTTTGCCTTTAGTTATACTTTAATAAAAGGATTACATTTGTCATTAAAAACTAAATGTCTTTGACACTTTATTGTCTTATAATAAGGATGTGGTACATTAAACACTCTCTGTCTGTATGTATAGATAATGTATAGGATATTTTTTGGGCAAATGTCTAGATTTGACTGGGACTTATTGTAGATAATTGATAAAAAAAAAAAGTCAGTATAAAAAAGAGATCATTTCTTTGAAGAGAGAAACCACATTTTGCTTTTTACATAATGAGAAGGATATTTCATTTCTATTATCCTTTCTATACCTTGGCAACCTTGCGCACTGCCCGAGTTTTGTTTCATTGCACATATTGCTGATCCTGGGGATTATTTATCTGTTGTCACTACTAGATGGCTTATTGTCTTCAGTCTATGTCTGTGTGTGATTTTGATCATTCTTTTCCTTTGTATATGGTACCAGCTTCTCCTTTATGTGAGTGCACTGTCTCCACTTGCTGCATGAGATTTTCTTTTTTTTTTATCTGACATGAATCACATTGTTTGTTTGTCACAATTCACTACTTGTTCACATATGGTAAAAACTGAGGGTTTACCTATGATGGGATTGTTATTAATAAGTGCTATTGGTTGATAAATCACTCTATTAGCTGAGGTTTCCCAGCTGCTCTAGAAAGACTTCATACACGATCGTGTTTTGTTTGTTTTTATGTCCCCCTGATTGGGGTCTGGGCAGCCATGTTTTTGATTTGTGGTGTCCTTTTTTATGCTGTTTAATTTAGGTACTTGTCCCTACTGATTCTGATTTTACTGTGTTCTTTTTTATTTATTTATTTATTTTGTTTCAGCCATTGCATTGTTATGTTGTTGGTGTTAACTCTTTTGAACTGTACACACTTTGTGCATTTTACCATTACATTTGTGATGTCACAACTTGAAGGGTGTTGTTGTTGGTAGTTGTTCCTTTCTTGTGTGATCAGTGAGGATATAATTGTGTCTTGAGAAGGTCTGCATGCTTTACAAGGTTGATACAATAGACATTGATTTATACTAGTTCCTGTTTCAAGACCTGTGAGAACCTCCACTGCATCTGTATTATCTCCTAATGGCTGAGGTAAGTGTACAGGTCCTGATCTAGCCCCCTTCCAGTATAGGATGCTAGGTAAATGTAGTTATTGGCTCAATCTTTAATCAAGGGAAAAGTGGTCATTTTGCCCTGGTCTGCTCATGGTTACAGAATGGAAGTTTGATTGTTTCTCCCTGCCTCTGGGAGTAGCTTCCAGAGCTTAGGGAAGGAAATGAAATAACTGGGAGTGCACCCAGAAGGTGGTAAATAGCCTGAAGCCCCAAAAAGACTGTTCTTTACCCTGCCAGAGAAAGTTCCAACTCTTCCAAGAGCTTTAGGGGGCTGCTTGCCTTTGAAGTACCTATGGACTGAGTTTATGGTCTGCTGGGTCTCGGTTATGGCAAGGCTGGAGACCTAGGATTAACCTGAAGCTGGATGTAGGATTCTTTACAAGGGGATCAGGTCTGGAAGGACAGTTTCACTCACTGGACTATGTCTGGAAGAAGCTCACTGGACTATGTCTGGAGGAAGCTGGAAGGAGGCAGCTGTCCTGGGGAGTTGTGAGTAAAGACCCTGACTGATCCCCTTTGACTGTGCGGGGCCCTAGAATTGCACTGGTCACCCATAGCTGCGCAGTTGTGCTGGGTAACCAGATACCAGAGACTTTGCTATCTGTGCAAGGATAAGAGTGTTCTCTGAGTAATGTTTCTGAGCACTTTTGGATTATCCCATGCCCCAATTCCTCTCCTGTTACAAGTTCTGCAAGCAATAAATCACAAAATGACAACCCCTAGATTGTTTTTTTGGATCTGGAATAAATGGACTGTTGGTTGGGTGACTGGTCGACTCTGTACTGTTTGGGGAAAAAACTGTTAAATTCAGTGACCCTTGCTGGGGTAATACAACATTTCCTTTACTTCCTGTCCCATAAACACAACAGGCAGTGAAAGAAATGTTCTCTAAAGTAAAGGAAATGTTATCACTGGAACAAGGATGTTCTTTGAAAGATTTTTCCCTCTTACTGTTCTTACATCAACTCAGTCTTTCAAATGTTCCCCAAATTTCAGTGGTCACTGGAATAAATAGAGGATGAATTTTCCCACTGTAGATACATACATCAATAAAACCCTGCCGAGGTACCAACCCTACCCCACTCTATCCATAAAAGCAAAAAATGGTGTTAGATACACTGTAGAATGTATTGCTCCATGTTTACAGCTGTAATATTCTTATTACAGAGGCTCATATGATCTTTATTAAAGATATAGCTTAAAGAAGAACTTGCTGTTGGTGTTCTAAAACCCACTCAGTCTCTCTTTCTCTCTCTAGAAGCAATATAGAGGTTGATTGGGTACAATGGGCAAACAAGTTATTTTTTATTTTTCATACAGGCTCATGACATTTAGGGGTTTATTTACTAAAGCTGGAGAGTCCAAAATCAGACTCCCTTCTGCATAGAAACCAATCAGCTTCCAGGTTTCATTGCCAAAGCTTCATTGAACAAGCTGAGGTTAGAAGCTGATTGGTTTCTATGCAGAAGGGAGTCTGATTTTGGACTCTCCAGCTTTAGTAAATAAACCCCTTACAGTCTAAGGATTATGCAAGCTTTATTCCTTTAATTTTCTTATTTAAAGTGTTTTCAAACTTTGTGGTGAGATTGTGTTCCTACAATTATGTCCAGTGGTGAATTATAACAGAGGCAGAAGGAGTGGCTGCCTAGGGCCCCAGGCTCCAAGGGGCTAATGAGGCTACAAAAAAAATATGATGTCAGCCAGTCTTAGCTTTGAAAATCTTCAGATGTGTTTTTCAGAGGGAGCTCAGCAAAGGCAGTCTTTGTAATTCTCCCAATAAAGGACTACTTTAGATAATCAAACAATCATACACAACACATTCCCTGTATATGGAAGCATCCTTTCAATAATGTCACAATTTCATGTGTAATCTTTAGAATATACCACTGCAAAACAGCCAGTATAAAAAAATTCAAGCACACTCGTGGAAATTCAGTAAAGCTGCTGTGCCACTCTTTAATTGCTCTTGTAAATGTGCTGTGCCTAATTCTGTGACAATTTTTGGTTCTGACAGTGTGCCAAATTCAGGTAGATCTAATTTGTGCCACTTCCACATTGTGGATCGACACCTGTGCCAAATTCAAAATAAAATACTGACAGTTTGCAGCTTACGAAAATGGAGCTAATTAAAGTGGAATCCACTGTATCTGGGAACGCTATTTAATTCATTTTTAATATACAAAGAAAACATAGCCATCCATTCATGTCCCCATGCTTTATTTTGCTGAGAAATTGTTTAAAAAAATATCCCTATCATTTCAGGCCATTTCCATCTTGAGTAAGGGCAGATGATTCCTGTAGCATTTACTTCCTGGAATCCATGATATCATTTACATAGTTACATAGTTAGTCTGGCTGAAAAAAGACAAAAGTCCATCCAGTTCAACCATTAAGAAAAAGGTTATAACCCTATACCCACAGCTGATCCAGAGGAAGGCAAAAAAAACCCAGCAAAGCATGATCCAAATTGCTCCTGCAGGGAAAAAAATTCCTTCCTGATCCCCCGAGAGGCAATCGGATATTCCCTGGATCAACTTTACCTATAAATGTTAGTATCCAGTTATATTCTGTGTATCTAAGAAAGAATCCAGGCCTTTTTTAAAGCAATCCACTGAGCTGGCCAAAACCAACTCTTGAGGGAGTCTGTTCCACATTTTCACAGCTCTCACTGTGAAGAAACCTTTCCATGTTTGGAGATTACATTTCTTTTCCTCCAGAGGTAAAGCATGCCCCCTTGTCCTCTGTGATGACCTCAGAGTGAATAGCTCTACACAGTTCACTATATGAACCACTGATGTATTTATACATCTTGATCATATCCCCCATTAATCTCCTCTTTGCAAGAGAGAATAAATTCAGTTCCTCTAATCTCTCCCAAAATCTTTCCTTTTACCTAGGCCTGAAAACCAGGAAGTAACTAAAGAAATGTAAAAAAAAAAAGTTTCAAACAAGTAAATATGATATACTTTCCTATCTATATTAGAACATAAGGATTAAAAATAGTCCATGTTGGTTGAGAGAAATTTGTCTTTAAGACAGATTTTGCTAAAGTGTCTTGTGTGTGTTCTAAAAGTGGTGCAACTTGTGTCAAATTCAGGTACAGGTTCTAGACAGGCACATGAATTTGGCATGCGTTGAATCACTTTTAGAGCGCATGAGAGACACTTTCGCTAAATCTGTCTGCGCTGGTCTTTATGAGTTTCAGGGAATGTGTTCCCAATCTTTCAGGAAAGGCTCCCAAATGCTTATCAGATGCAAACCAGAAATGTATGTTGACACTGGAGCACATATATCATGTTGCATAGCTAAGCAATACTAAACATGAGCAAAGAGACAGATTTGGAGACAAATGTATTATAATATTAAAGCAGAACTCAACTGTATCCAAGCATTACAAACTGAAAATGCTATTTCATTCATGTTTAACCTCCCTGGTGGTATTCCCGAGTGTAGCTCGGGGTAAAGTTTCTGTACCAAAAGCGGTAACCCCGAGCTACACTCGGGCTTACCATGCGGCGCTGCATAGGGATTCCCTGCAGAGCTTACCTTGTCCTTCGCTCCTGCGATGTGTCCCCTGCAGCGTCCCCGGCCATCTTCTCCAGCTGATGCCGACATCCGGCTTCTGTGTTCCGGTCCCTGTGACGTCAGGATGTACGGGCGGCGGCGGGGGGAAATTTGAAAATTTAAAAAAAAGTTCATTTTTTTCAAAACGAATTTTACATAGTAAAACATTGCTGTTTCAAACCATTTCACATACATTTTGTCCCTAGTGCTTTGTACTGTCCCCTGTCTGCATTTTGACTGTTCTTTCTGCCTGGAAACTTAGAAAAGTCCATGGCGTCCAAAAAGGGTCCCTTTAGGTCAAAAGCGGGTTTAGATCAGCTAGAGAACAGCGATAGTAAATCAGAACCACTTGCAGAATCGAGTGATGATTTGTGGGGAAATTCATCATCAGACACTGAAAACAATTTTGCGACTTTGCTCAGTGATGTGCGAACTTGGCGCTATATTTCAAATTTCAGTGTTTTTGGTTTGATTATATTATTGAATTAAATGTATTATTATTATATTATTATTTTTTTATGATTATTTATTAAATTATAATTTATGATTTTGTGTTTCAAATTTTATCATACCCGGGATGTTTAATAGACTCTTGTTCGGACAGATTTCAGTGAGTTATTCCTAAATATTACAGCCTACAATAAAAAAAACTACATATTTCCATGCAAAATAATGGTACTGCTTTCAGCACCAAAAATATGAAATAATCATACCGCCAGGGAGGTTAATATTCAAAGCAAGCTCACAGATCCATCCATGTCTCCATGCTTTCTTTTATTGAGAAATCGCTTTGAAAAACACGCCCCCCCTACCCCAGCAGTTTTATGATTCATGTACAATTCACTTCCTGGAATCCATCTTCCCTTTGTTCAGGCATGCAGACAGGAGGGTGTACTTAGCTGAGAGAGCCCCTCCTCCCCATGCAAGAATAAAAATGTCCATGAAGACTCCTGGAATGTATGCCATCATTTTGGCCTAGGCCAGAAGCCAGAAACCAGGAAGCAACTGAAGAAATGTAAAAAAAAACCCAAAAAACAAAAAAGCAAGTAAATATGACATACAGTACTTTCCTATCTATTTACTAAGGCTAGTAGCACAAGGATTAATAATTTTTCATCTCGACTGGAAGATTTTTAATTCTGATTTAAAGTTTTACATCTCTTGCTCTAAAGTGAATAAAAAGATGCCCCTGACCACTTCCTTATTGTGTTTCTGAAAATCTGTCTCATCCTGGTGAAAATGTGTCTTAGCTGCCTTGTTAATTCTACTTTAGACAATGCTAACCTGTCCCAATTGACTGCCAAAGACTGAAGTCACAGGGGGTCACAAATATCCATAAATACTGTTGCATAGACATTGCAAAATGTGGGGCAGCCTGATCTGAGTCTAGCTTTGTTGCTAGTTTGCTTGATACATGCTCCCCACTGACGCTCTTGCATGATCTTATTAAACTGACTGGGGGCAATGAACTGAAATTAGTCCATGGCTTAGGATATGAAAGAATCCACCACTGATTATGTCAGCTCTATTTCAGCATTATGTGTTTGGTTAGTTACAGTAGTATGTTGAAGTGTCTTCTTCTTACATCTATTACAGCTGTCCTTTCCCAGAAACATTCCAACTCTGTAGATTTCAATTATAACCGTCAGAGCATTTTTACAAATAAAAAAGGTCATGGAGTCATTAAAAACTCCCTGTGCAGTGACCAAATATAGTCGGTATGCAAGAAATGGTCCATCTTGCATCCCAATCGTGATGATAACACTCCACATCTCATTGGTGCAGCATGATGGCATACTGCGACTCTTTTTGTCACTTGTTGATGGCGACTTTTCTGTGAGGCTTGTTGTATGGGATGCTGATGATGCCGTCTGTGTGAGCACTACTGTAAATTGCAGGATTGCCCAGGAAAAAAGGCACAAGCCAACAACAGCTACAGGCTTGTCAGTATTAATTTTTGACTCCTTGATTAGCTGTAAAACATCCAGTATGTCTGCCCCCAACGCAATGTAAGTCAAGAGAAGCTGACAGAGCTGGTCTCTGTTCATGTGACCTTTTGGCATCAACCAGCGTCCTATGACCAGGACCAAAATCAGTATCTCCTCCATGGCTTGAAGTTCATCTGAATATTCAGTGTAGACCTGGGAGAGAGCAAAATGGTAGTTTTTACTTTGGAGAAAAAAAACATATGTTTCTATATACAGTATGTGACTCTAAACTGAGAAGACTGAAGTTGCTTCACTTTTCAAAGCAGGCAGTTAAAAACACTTTGTTTTATAGACATTGGGTAGGGATTGGATATCCATACAGTATTCAACTTTTTAAAGTGTATGTGAGGCTAAAACATTTTTTGGTGTTGTTAGCTTTACCTAGAATAGGGAAGGGTAAAACCTCTGTTAATTTGTTTGCTTTTTGTGTCCCATTGGGTTGATTTTTCTTCACTTTCTGTTACAACAAGAAGTGAGAGGAAATTTCTCCAAAGTCAGAAAAATCTGCTCTTAGAAAACAGTCACTAGAAAAAAAAAGCCTTTATAGAAAGATTTTAGAAAGATTTACCCTATCCTGTTCCAGTGACCACTATGAATTTTACATTTTCTCTCACAATCAGGGCCCATTCCGGTCTTGGCATCCTGGTGCATTGCACTGACAATTTTTTTGGTGTGCTAATGTGTATTGTGTTAGGGTAGCCCATTCAAATAAATGGGGTGGCAATGCATCAAAACATCTAAAAATAACAAACATGAACTATTTTGGGTAATGCAGTGCACCACAATGCACAGTAGAGCATTAATCTGCATTGTGGTGTGCTGCAACGCATGTCACTTTAGAGTGACATTGCCTTTGTGCACGTTTATGTGCTCAGAAGACCCCAGAAGTTACCTTTTATCTTGGTTTATCCATATTCTACTGTCAAAAAAAGTCTAAGGCCCCTTTCAGATGGTCCATACCTGTCAGCGCATCTGCCTGCTCAGCAGGGGATCTTTACCCTGATCCATGCTGAGAAGGTAGATGACAGGTCTGCAGAGCCCGCTGACTTCTATGGGGCAGTTTGTCCATTTCCACCTGACTGTCATCCAATCTGATCCGCCAGATGGAAGGGAACGGAACGTTTGTGGCGTACAGGATCAGATCGGATACCAGCGAGTGTCAGCAGACACATGTCCATTGAAACCCGCCGGTCCATAGAGGTCTATGCATAGTCCGATCGGGTCTGCCCGAAGAATGGACCATCAGTGTGAAAGGGGCCTAACCCAGCCAGTAGTCCCTGAGACCCATCCAGGTTGAGGTACATGTAAAAGAAAACTAGTGCTGAGAGAAAGATGAAGGCTGACCTCCTTTAAAAAATGCTTATTCCCTGATTGTGTCTGTCTTCAATTCTTTTTGAGTCACAAACCCAAAAGTAAAGTCAGAGAAAACTCAGAACTGATCTGCATATTCCTCCAGGCTTGTAATGCAGAAAATATTAAAGCTGAACTCTACGTACAGTAGATATACAAGACACAATTTAATACAACACCATAATCATTATTAGGTCAATAACTGCATTAATATAAATGAAATATCTGTAACTACCTGAATTTGACCTGGTATCAGTCTCTTCCAAACCCTGTACAGCAGAACTTGAGTGTAAGAGGAAGTAGCAGCACAAGAAGCCAATCAGTTTATGTGCTGACAAGCATGCTGATGGGAGGAGAGAGCAGAGAGACAGAAAGATTAGCTCATCACTGTGCTGCTTCTTCTTTCACTGCCCAGTTACAGGCAGCGGAGGGTTTAAGATGAAGGCTCAGAAAAAGTGGGTTAAATAATGCTGGAAAATTAATATTGCAGAGAAAGTTGGTTTTAAAATGTTATCTTTTAATGGGCTATTCAACTGTATCTAGTAATTTTTGCCTTGAGTTCCGCTTTAAAGCTATTTTCAAAAGGAGGTCAGCATGGTAGTCTACCTATTTCTTTCAGTACAGATTTCCTTTAACTGACAAAAGGACATATTCTCAAATACCATCCAGTAAGTGTTCCTTCATTGAAATTGTTAGTAAAGCAGCCTAATCAATATCTCCACTGTAATGCTGATATTTTCTGCCTGTGTTTAGTTTTAAAAAAGATTGTTATAAATGTAGGCTTGGAATTTAGACAAAGCTCTTAAACTTGAATTCTTGTCACCTGATAAAAACCCAGTTTTGGTAGCCACCCATAGTATGGTTCTAATGCTCATTCAGGGCAAGGGCATGTAACAGACAGAAATACTTATCTGGTTCCTCACTCCTGCAGGCCTCTTCTCCACTCTTGCTCACCAGACAACCAGTCCTGAGAAGCTGTTTGCTGGTCTTGCAGCCACTTCCTAGCTCATATGCAATGAAGGTTTCAGAAGGCCAACATTCTAGAGCAGGGGTGTCAAACTGGCGGCCCTCCAGCTGTTACGAAACTACAAGTCCCATCATGCCTTTGCCTGTGGGAGTCCTGCTTGTAACTGTCAATCTTGCAATGCCTCATGGGACTTGTAGTTTGGCAACAGCTGGAGGGCCGCCAGTTTGACACCCGTGTTCTAGAGCTTAACGTGTTACTAAACCCACAACAGTAAAATCAGTCTGTATATGCAGTAAAGCATGCTTGTTATACTCACTGTGGAACCTAAGGGGTTAATCTCCACATTATTATTATTATTATTATACAGGATTTGTATAGCACCAACAGTTTGCACAGCGCTTTACAATGTGAGGGCAAACAGTACAGTTACAATACAATTGAATACAAGAGGAATCAGAGGACCCTGCTCATTAGAGCTTACAATCTAAAAGACATTGTGTAAAAAGGATGTTTGACCCTGTCTTCTCTGATCCTCCCTTTCTTCCAGTGTCTCCTAAATATCTCCTGATAGAACAGAGGCTCGAGGGCAAGCTGCACATGTTCAGTTTTGTGTGTGTTGCTAGAGAGTTTTTTTCTTGGGAGAGTGCATGTGATCAACACAGGGCCAATCAGCACTCTCCAGACAGAGGTCAGGGGTCCTGCAGCCTCCTACAGGAGAATGAAAACTCCTTCTACAAGCTGTAACCAGTGCTCTGCTGGACACTGATAGAAGTCACAAGACTGCTCCAACTGCTGATGAGAAAAGGTATTTAGCAGTTTATGTTTACTAAAATAATTGCACTTCCATGTTCTGTGTACTGTGGGAGACCAGATATAGTGAATGCAGAGCCCTGGGTTTAGTAATACTTTAAGCAAAGAAGAGTGTTGGCTTCCTCTCTGACATACCCCCTAGATTAAATCTGCAGTATAGCTTTACTATGGGGGAGGGAGTGGGGGGGGGGGGTGCTACCAAAATGGTAGACCAGACTGACCTGAGTCTAAGTTAAAAATTTACTGGCCCTAAGTAAACTAATTATTTTTCATACCCAAATTTTAGAAACCAAAGCAACTTCAAAGTGCATATTCCAACACCCATGCACAAAAGTGTTATTTTTATCAGTTACTCTCAACAATTAATCAGGTTTTCCCTTTCATGTTTCTACTGCAGTAAATCACTGCAGCCTTGCTGAAAAAGCTACGTTTGGCTGGTTGCTAATGGCACAAGTTAATTTATTAACATAGTCTCAATTTTCTTTGCTATATATGTTAAAAAATGTTTTAGGGCTGGTTCACACTAGATGGGACTGTTTGGCGGCTTTTCGAGAGCAGACCCACCGCATGGATAGCGGAAAATGTCTTGTCTTCTATGTGACTGGTTCACAACACTACGTTGCAGTGGTGTGCAGGCACAGTGCAATTACATTTTTTGAGATTTCTTTGTGACATTTCCATACATTTTGCTTAAAAAAAGGAAACATCATCAGTGTGCTGAGCTCAGATGGATTGCACTGCACACCATCCACTGTGCTGCAATGCAGTGAACCAGCCCTAAGTCCTTAATGATTGAAAAAGGCAATTACGTCTCCTAAATGATGCAAATGTAGTAAGTTACCTAAATCCAGCAAGTTTCAAACTTCCTGTAGTTTGCTGACAACGCTACCTCTGCTGCAATAAAATCCCAAATAGGGTTGTCTTCCTTTTACTTCCGGTAGAGGAGAACTTAGACAGGGCTGACAACACTGCTTAGGATTTCAGTGTGGCAGATGCAGTGTTGTCAGTCTTCTAAAAATAGGAGCTCTCTGAATTTCTGACAGATCAACATGTAATTTTATGTACTTGCAGTATTATCAAAACATAAGGAAATATACATGTTTTTCAGAGATACAGAGACATACATTCTACCTAATAGAGGTCTGTAGTTAAAAGATACATACACTGTCCATACACGCATGATGTGTCGTATTGCCTAATCCCATTCTGAAATCTAGGAGATCCAGTTCCATGATAAAAATCGGTGGAAGAACGGAAAACAGATATATAAACACCATGGGGGAAAACCTAGAACAGAGCAGATGTAGGTCACTACTATAGCACAGTTTTAGACTTGCTTACAACCATACGAAGGTTCTTTTGAAACACAAGAGGCACTGCCATTAGGTGCAAGAAGGCAAGATTGTGCTTTTCTGCTAAAACATTCCTGTATTTGGTGCCATAAAACCATGAAGTGCCCCGTCCATTCATTTTAGCCTTATGGCCTAAGCGGACTGGTGGCTTATTTTGTGTTTTTGGGACTCCAGCAGAATAGTATTGTAGCTGAATGCCTGCCAGTTGTGTGCTCTTCCTTCCACTCATTCCCCCCCCCCCATGTACAAAGACAGTGCAGATGTATCTTTCTATCCCTACTGCAGCTGCGCCACTGGCTGTGAGCAGAGTGGACTGTGTGACAATTCTCCGCTCGCCCCATTTCCTCCTGGCAGCAGCAGAGCCGGAAAGGAGGAGACTGATAACATGGCAACTACATGGGACACTGGAATATGTAGTCCTGGAGGAGCACTGCTCGGGGGGGGGGGAAGCAATTACAAACTACAGCTCCCAGAAATCCTTGCTGACAAAAGGAGGAGAGACAGGACTGTTCCTAGACAATTCTAGAGAGGTCAGGGTCTTTTGCCAGGGGGAGAGTGTACAGACCTGCCATTTGGATCTGCCAGAACCCTCCAGAGAGACTGTTATAGAGGAGATAGAGCAGTACAGGAACCAGAGTGTGCAGACCTGCTGCTGTGTCCTGAGCATCCAGAGAGCTGAGAGACTGAGCCACAGTCATTCATTGTGTCTTGGTACCAGAGCTGGGCAGACTCATTGCTGTGTGTGCCAACATGTGACTTGTGAAGACCAGGAGCGGACTGACCATTTGGGCACTTGGGCAATGCCCGAGGGCTCGGGGTCAGTAGCGGGCCCCATGAGATGCCCCTGGAACCTTTCATAGGCTTTTTTGGGTGTGGTTTGAGTGTGGGTGAGAACACAGGGGCCCCATGAGTTGTCAGTCCGCCCCTGGTGAGGACCTGATTGTGAGGACTGAGATTTCTGGGACAACTGACTGCCAAACATTTGGAACCGGACTTGTTGCATGCCAGGATTAGTGAATGAAACTACCAAGCTTAATTCCTTGCTGCACACAGTTAAAGCCAATAGCGACAGCCATACTTAGTGGCCCATCGGCCATCCATTGCATGGTCCTAAAGTGACAGCTCCACATACAACAATGTCAGATGTCTTAACATTGCACAGTTGGCAATAGGTATCACACAACCACCTTCCAGGGGTGCTCCATTCAGGAACACTTACACATACCCACATCTCATGGTATCAATAGAGAGTGAACTCCAGGACACTTTCTTGGATTGGCTATTGCAGAGTTACTGTGAGACTTCCTTTACTGTCATTTTATACCTCACTGTTTATGCTGGTCCTTAATAATGCTATGGAACGCCCCTCATGTTAACCCCTTCCTGCCCAGTGCAATTAGTACAGTGTCAATGCTTTTTAGCACTGATCACTGTTTTGATGTCACTGGAAATGTCAGTGGCACCAAGTCAATTCCCCCCAGTGTTTGAATGCCCACCGCAGTCCCACTATAAGTTGCTGATTGCCGCCATTACTAGTAAAAATGGAAAAAAAAATTCCAGTATATACAGTATTCCGCCATTTGTAAACGCTATAACTTTCCCTTAAACCAGTTAATTTACAGGTATTGGGATTTTTTTTTAGCAAAGACATGGAGCAAAATGCATTTTGGCTTAAATTTATGACAAACCCTGATTTTTTAAATTTTTTTACTGGACATGTTTAACAGCAAAAAGTAAAAAATGTTTTTTTCTCAAAATTGTTGTTCTTTTTTTTTATAATGCAAAAAATAAAAAACGCACAGGGGATTAAACACCACTGAAATAAATCTTAATTCATGGGGAAAAAAAGGATGTAAATTTCATTTGGGTGCAGTGCTGCTTGACCGCACAATTATCAGTTAAAGTAACGCAGCGCCGTAACGTAAAAAATGGCCTGGCTGGGAAGGGGGTAAATCCTCTGGAGGGCAAGTGGTTAATGTGGTTTAGTTTAATTGCCATACTTAAGGCTAACATTCAAATTAGTCTACCGTACTCTAACATGATTTTTGACTGTTTATTGGTTTATGCCTTGTATTACCTTGCCTTAAGTTAAGCCCAGTTGCTTGTGGCCTATTTTCTGTTCACTATAGAGTGGTAGCCTACTAACACGTAAGTCACACAGATGTGAGCAGCCTTCAACCAGGAGTGTCAGTGGGGATCAAGCAGTTTAAAGAGTTGTGGCAGAACAGAGAAACCATTATACCAAGTGGCTTATGCAGTGATAAACACTACAGCATTGTACTTCTTAGTTCTGTTTCCAACCACCTTTAAGATTACAGGTTCCAATCTTCCTTGTGGTGTTGGTGTACCTTTTTTATCTTTAAAGGATAAGTTTACTTTTTCACAAAAAATAAAAAATAAATGCACATATTTTTGCATGTGGAAAAAAATGTGCATTAACTATTTTATTAAGACTCTGGAAAGCATTGCATTAGCGATCAGCAGATCTCTGTTGCCATGCAGGGCTCCTGCAGACTGTCGGTGTGAGCTGCCAGCCCATACATTGTACAGGCAGGTAGTTTCACACATAGAAGAAGAATCAATGAATTACCACAGTGGTAGTTCATTGAGAACTACAAGCCGACAGTTACAAAGGCCGTCGGGACTTGTCCTATCCCATTCAAATGAACTCTGTGAAAGAATGAATGATGCAGCTGCCCAGCTAGCTGGAGGAGAAGGTTCTCTGCTAGCTGTCACAACAGGGGGAATCAGGGGAGTGCAGGGGCCAGTGTTACAGTAACATGCTACATGTTCCACCCTGAATATGAGTATAACATGTAACATGTTATGAACTGTGTTTAACTATTTTTCTACAGGCCTGATATTCCTTGAATCTAAGGCTCACACTATACATAGGGCCTCAGCTTCTGAACTGACTCAGAGTTCATCTAAAACCCCTATTTATAAAAAGTCATTTTCAAGGCACGTTAAATGTTTTAAAATAAATGTGCCGTACTTTACCTCTTTTGTTAAGGGTAAATGCAAATGCAGACACTGGATTTCCCCTGCACCCCTCTAAAGAGTGCTAGAGATGGTGGGAGAGGACAGGGTTTTTAAATCTCTCTAAACTACTGCAGATAGAGATGTGCTGACAATCTAAATATGTGTGTGTGAAGCTAGGCAGGGATATTTACTGATAGAGCTTCCAATGGTGCCAGCATCTAAGCTGCTACAACAGCGGCAAGGATAGCATCACTGCATTGATTTCAATGCAGTAGAAAGAGTATTAGCACCCTATGAAAGGAAGTGCTTATCCAATGGTTTTATTGATAGGGTGAACAGATATTTACAAAATGTTCCAGGTGATACTTAGGAAAACAGGGAGCCTGGGCATTCTTGTATGGGCAGTCAACATCACAAATGTGCTTTTATAGTTTGATCACTGTCCTACTTTAAAGCAGAAATCTGGGAACATTTTTTTTGTCCGTGTAGTGGGGCTACGCCCACACTGTACAGGTTAAATGCTCATTTTGTTCTAGGAGAGAGGACACCGAAGATATACTCATCTGACCCCGCATAAGACCAGTCCTTTTAACTCCCCCCCCCCCCGTGGTACAGTGGTCTTGTTGTGGCAGCACCCAAGGTACAGTGGTCTTGTTGTGGCAGCACCCAAGTATTACAGAGTTCCCCTTTAAACTTTAACATTTCTAACAGCCTCTGTTTGCAAAAACAAGGTCATCAGCTCACTTCCCCCTCCCTTATTTCCTATGAAGTAATGTGTTCCAGTCTGTAGCTGGTATTCTTATCTGTAGCAGAAGATAAATTATCTAGCAAGGCTATATTCTGAATTGCTTGGAAAGCCTTTTGAATGTACAGAAAGTGAAAGAGGAAATATATGTATTGTGACGTAATTGCTGATATGTATACTCTGTGAGATGTTTTTCAAGCAACTTAGCTTGCTGGCATGAGCCCTTGCTGGGCCACTCAGCGCTGATTAATAAAAGTTTGTTTTCCTCAAGTCTGTGTCCAGAGCTATATCCGGTATTCCCAAAGTTGCTACTACATTGAAAATGAACTGCTGCTAAAATCAGCACACTCAATGCACGCTACTCAGACAGGAACAGTCCACCGCTGGACCATGGGGGAGCGCGGTTCTCAGTAGGATTGATGGGTCAGGTGAGTATGAGCTTAGTTATCACCCCTAGAAGAAAGGAGCAGCTGATCCATGCAGTGGGGGGCACAGCCCCACTGCATGGTAAAAAAAATAATAACTTGTGTTCTGCTTTAAATTGGTGTTGGTTACTGAGGCTTTTACATTGGACCACTGAATGGACGTTTCAGAGTGGATCG
Organism: Staurois parvus; assembly: GCF_062004578.1. Taxonomy (NCBI): domain Eukaryota; kingdom Metazoa; phylum Chordata; class Amphibia; order Anura; family Ranidae; genus Staurois; species Staurois parvus. The sequence continues at coordinate 188,258 of NW_028318459.1, forward strand.
GACTTGTTTATTTACCCCCAGCAACTGAAGCTCAGGGCTTTTTTCATATATTTACAAGGTAAGCGTTACTTGTTTGCAAAAAAACCTGTTTACAGACCTGAATAAGTGAAGGTAAGATGATAAACACATATAATGAGCAAGGCTAGGTTTGCATCTATTCATGTGCTCTTTCATCCTTTTTTTAAGCGCATTTTTTAATATGCATGTAGTACATTAATATGTGTTTGTATTATAATATTGGGCATCAAAGCATTTAAAAATTCACTGATAATCAGGCATGCCTCATTTTTAGCAGTGGAAGCACACAGATGTGAATAGGCACATTCAATGTATTTTTATGGCACATACATTTTTGTGTGTTCCAAAACACACATAAAAATGCAAAAATGTGAACCAGGCCTGAAGGAAGTGTTTATCTCATCTCCCTCACTCTCTGCTTGGCTCTCTGCTTGAGTTTCTGAAAAGTATGAAACAAGTTACTGCTAATCTTTCTCTTTAGAAGACTCTGCAAAGATGAGTGTACCCTATATTAAAGGTATGCTTGTAAAATAAATATTTTAGAGAAATAATTTCAAAACATGTTATAAAAAAGTACAACTGATTTAAAAGATAAATTCACCTTTCACAAAAAAATAATAAACACACATTTTGTGGAAGTGAATAAATGTGCATTTATTAAATTTTTTGTACTGCAGTCTGTAAGGCATTGCAGCCATGGTCAGCAGATGGATTCTGCAGACTCTCAGTAAGTTGTCTGGCTGTACCACATACGGGCAGACAGTTACTGAATGGCAGAAAGAATCAGTGGACTACAAGAGCTTTCACCAGTACCCTTGCAGTTCATTGAGAACTACAAGCTGTCAGCCGCAATGGCTGATGGTATTTGTAGGCATTCATTCGCAGGAACCTCTGCCATGCTGCCATACTGTTTTTAAATTGTGACAGCGGGTGTAAGAAGATCTCCTGCCCACTGTCACAGGGAGGGGGGATTAGGGAGGGAACATGAAACATGTTTCAAAAGTGAGCTTACCCTTTAATACAAATAAGTCTCCTATATCAGCATACGGAAGCTGCCAAAACTGGCCTCTTTCTGAAAATGCAAGCTGCCACGATGACTTGGTAATTTACTAGCTGCTTGTTGCACCTATGTTTGTATAAGCAGCATGATAACAAAGAGAATAACTATAGCATTCTACATATTTCATTCAGTTTATGCTTTTATTAAGACATTTCTCTTAGTTTGAGAACAAACACTTGTCATTTTTTTTACATGGACAATGTCTCCATGGGATATTTTTCCTTCACGTCCTGTCCTGAAGACACAACAAAGTGAGAGGAAATCTCTCCAAAGGCAGGGAAGTTCACTCTTAGACAGTTGTCACCAAAATAAGTGTACCATTTTCATTCCTGTTTTGGTGAAAACTCAACATTTTGGAGTTTACTCACTTGCAATCCAAGGCCAATAGTCAATGGGACAAACAGAGAGTTAATCTCACTGCAAGGACACAGCAATAAAGCCTGCCAGGGGTTCTAGCCCTTTGTCACCCTATCCAAAATGAAAGAAAAGCAATGTTTTGGCTTTATACATACTTTAATACACAATAGAAGGAATATTACCCAGTATCAAATATTATCTATGGATAAAAGATTGTAAGGAACGTTAACATGCCACCCAACCTTGTTTGAGGGTTTTTTATGACAAAGGCTTTGTATTAATTTAATTGCAAAGGCACCATCTGTGTTGTGTGAGTGTATCTTTTACCTGTTTCCTTGGAATTTACTGTATTTGGAATCTTATGTAAACAGTGCCAAGGGCTATGAGAGCTGATCAGGCTCTGCTGAAGTTCAGATGAGGACAGGAGGAGAAAGTAGTGTGATGATTCATCTCTGTACTGACAGTTCTCAGCTCTGGTATTTTTGTGAAAAAGTGTAAATTCTGCAGCTCCCCTAACTGTCTCTGTCTAAATTGGTGTCTAGAACTAAGCAACCCTTTACAATTAATCCACATGTTTCTGTATTACCACCCCTGAATTGTTTTGTGATTTCTCTGCAAACCTGAAGATGACACACCTTGCTCACCTACCACTTACCAACACAGCTTGAGGTTATTCAAAAGATATATTAGGCCAAGCATAGCCTCAAAGTAGAAGATTAGCAAGTGTATATGAACAAACAATACAATACACCAAGACAATTATGTTACTCTGAGAGGTCAAACACCTGCAGTAATCTGAAAAGCAGTAATTAATAAAACTGCATTTACCTAGCAACAGTATATAAAGACAGTCCTAACTTGCTATAACAGTCCCCATTTTGTCACACTGGCCAGTGATGGATGAAAAAAAAGTTGTTCGGCAAAGTTCGGGCCATTGAGGAAAGCACAATAGTTCCCAGCAGACAAAAAAATGAACTTGTGCTCTTACACTGGTCTACAAGTAGAAAGCCTCGGAAATTAAAGTAGCTACATTTTACCAGAATTAGGTCACTAATAAAGGAAAATTAAGACCTGAGTATTAATTGGCACCAGTTTCCAAGATACAGCTTCAGGTCAAAATTGCATCAAAATAATTCAAAACTACGAAGGGGAAGTGCGATTATGCTCCATAACATTTCTGCAAACTGTGATAAAGCAATGCAAATGGTGAAACACCAGTCATTATAAATGTATCTTTTTATTGCTATCAATAACAACTAACATCAGTTTAATTTAGAAGGTTCCATTGTTGTAATCTGGATCCCAGTAGCTCTGCCTTATCCTAAGGCAATTCCAAATTCTTGGCCAGGTCATTTAGTTTACCCTGTGAAATTAGATGTGGTTCAGGAGGAGCATACAGTGGGCTAAAGTTTGGGTCCACTAACATCAACAGCCCCCTATCAGCTGTATCCTGCTTATCATCTTTATCATCATCTGAGTCTAAAGAGTAGGATTCTTGTGGATCTGGAATTGGTAACTCCTCACCATGGGGTACAGGACGAAGTGCGGATGGAATGTTTGGATATTCCACAGTCCATTTCTTCTTTCTTGAGATTCCTTTTGCAATTGGGGGAACCATGCAAACATAGCAGTCGCTAGCATGATTGGTGGGTTCCTTCACGCCATTGGGACTGTGAAAGGCATGGAGTTTTTCTTCTTGTTTAGCCAATGCCGCAGATAAGTTGCACATGTAATGGAACAATAATGAGGGGCCCAACTCTTGTCCTGATCCCCTATTTTGCATCCAAAATATAAGTGGTATGCCTTTTTTACCACTGCTGTCATACTGCACTTTTGAGATGCAAATATATCCTTGCCACAAATGTAGCAGAAGGTAGCTGCGTTGTTTACACAGTTTCGAGGCATCTTAGCTTCTGAGAGAAAAGATCACACAACTGTTCCTTGGAAATGTTAGGCAATGACACTTTCACAAGCCACTAGATGTAACTGTATGATGCAAAGATGTGACAAATGTACCTTGCAATGAAAAAACAATAAATGACAGTTAGGTAATAATCATCTCAAAGTGAAGATAAATTTATACACTTACATATGGTACCATTTTCATTGTTCTACCATAATTTGTGGAGAAGATACGAGGCATCATGATCATCAGACACCTCCCTCCCTTGTAGGCAGATATACTCGCCTGTGTATAAATCTTTATTGTGGAATATCTTGAGAACTTTATCCAACCAACACCTTTATCACCTGTTTTCTAATTCATCTAATAAAATGTGCAAGAATGAGAATATTTTATCTCGAAGGTCGATCATTTTCCAAAATTTGTAGACCAGTGTTATCAGACTCAGGACACCCTCTTCTGGGTCTCCAGACACATGCTCTGACTCTGTAAATGTCAAGTTTGAGTCAGACAGGGATATAAGTTGCTGGGATCTCTCTCTTTCAATCCTTCTGAGACAGTCTCTCTTTTCCTTCCTTACAAGTGCTTGGAGTGCTCTCTAGCACAGTCTGATCACACTAGGCATCCAAATCATATCTCACACTGCACAATGAACAATCTCTCCCAATTGTGGACAGTTATGAAAGAGTCCTGTTCAACCAGCAGCAGTAACCCAGTCATATTCCCACACACCTACTTGCTTCCAAACAGTCCTCTCTTACAAGCTAGCACTCAGCAGTAGTAGCCAGTGGTCCTATCTTGATGGTCAGAGGTATGCTAATGGTCACAGTCTTTTGCTGCATCCAGCAAGTGAAAAATTGATCCTCAGTGTGGGCTCTCAGGATCCACATTCCCTCACATGTAGCATTGCACAGTTTATGATGACAGCAGCCATCTTCTCCTGGGCTGCACAGCTTCAGATAGCTCCAGCAAATTCTTGACACAGCACTGTTCCCCCTTCACTCCAACTTTGTGGTACTCTCAGCTGCTCAGCACAGAAAATGGTTGCAGCAGCACATGGTCTCCACATTGGATTTCTCCCTGCATTCCGCCTACTGGTGGCAAAGCCAAGCTCCCTTTCTCCATCAGTCCAGTTCACTGTCTCCTTGCTCTGTTGCATCAGCCGATCACTGTCCTCTACACCCAGCCAAGATGGCTGCTTTGTGCAATGGAGACACTCCATAGATGAACATTGCAAACTGGTCTCCTTAATGGTGGCTGCTGCACTTCTGCATTAATGAATATTCAGTTTAACTCTGTCCACACTGTTGAAGGATAATACAACAGCAGCAAAGGAAGACGTTCCACTGCAGTTATCAGCTACAGCCCAGGTTACACTTCCTACACTCTCAACCAGAACCTTAAAATAATGCCTTAACTATTAATCATTCTTCCTGTACCATATAGCCCTTAACCTATGCCTTAACAATTAACTCATGAATCAAGGAGGTTGAGGTGTTGCTGGAGGGCTTGACCCTAATTTGAAGGTTCTTTTTTGGAGTGAGGGCAGCCAGTGGGACTAGAAAAGGTCACCGTAGCACTGGTAATAAACATAACCAGAAAATTATAGAGCCACAGATGTTTAGCAAGTCCAGTGAATCTTTATGAATAGCTTATGAATAGCTATGAATAAGCGATGATGTTATCGTGAAACATGTTAGCTGGTGTGCTGTCTCTCCTCTTTTATCGTATTGTGGTGTGTTTTTCTGGAATATGTTACAATAAAGGTAATTTTATTGGATGTGCAGCCAACCAGATTTCTTTGAAGAATGTAACAAACAGGGCCAGCACCTGCTAGTGTGCAAGTGGAGGTGAGACAGGAGACAGACCTGGAGCACTGTTTACTCTCTTGCCAGTCCTCCTTCATCAGGGCTTGTGGTAGTGGGAATAAAAAGGTTACATTCAACACCTAGTTAGGATGAGTTGCTTAAAAGAATCTTTTTAAATGCATATGAATGTTTGTTTAGGTTTCCAGTCAACCAGACTATTTTTTTTTTATCATTTTTGAATTTTTTTCACTTTTGATATGATGCTGTTCTTGACAAGCTGCAGTGGAGGTCAAGATTTTGGCTGTATTGTGTGGAAGGGGTGAGGGGTGCGTGATCCTAAAATTGCTTGCACAGAATTATAAAATCTTTGGAAGGTTAAGCAGCTACTCCACATATATTTTTCTGTGTGTATCTGCTTGCTTGGAGTTCTGTTTCAGCTTTAAAGTGAACCTGCTGCTTTGCCCACCATGGACGATGTACAGGTTCATTTGAAGCTGAACTTCCAGCAGAAAATAAAGGGCACAGGTCAATGCAACACATGTATTTTTTATGCAGTGTACATACCTAAATTTGACTTGGGATCAGCCTCATACAGTCTTCTGTACAGCAGAACTCAAAGAGGGGCGAAGGAAAGGAACACAATAGATAGGTCTTCTGAAGTGCATTGAACATATCTAAATGGGCAGAAGTACAAGTCCTTTGGCAAGTAAAACAACTCTCATATATGTATTTCATCTGTGTATTTAGTTGTTTGCTTCAAGTTTATCCACAAACAGCGCTGGCAATAATCCTGCAGAACAGGGGATATAAAACTTGTCTGAAATGACTTGACCCTAGATAGACAGCGGCCATCATGGATGGAGTAAATGGACCAGTCTTGTACAAAATAAAGACTGTGAATTACCAGATCATCAAGAGAAATATTGATGGCACTGTTGTATATCTGCATTGTTTCCCTTTTTCACTTTGTGGCTTCCAATTACTGTTTCTTTTGTTTGTTTCCATGTTGCCCTCTGTTCTGTTCAAACAATGGCCTGGAATAAGTTCCACTTACACAAAATCAAAATGTGCAAGTACAGTGGTAGCAGTGGAACAGTTTATTCCTGCAAAGTTATTCTGTGAATATTTGTACATTACAAATAAAGATGGTTTCTTCTGTGCTTTACTTGTCAATCCAGCTCCTTTCTGTTTGGTCATTTGGTAATATTTTGCTTACAAGCATGTCATTCAGGAAGGATGTTCCTAAAAACACCCATTTTAGGGTGTTCTTACTGTCACTCACATGCAGAATGCGTAAGTATCACAGTGTTTCCTGTAGCCACCTTTCAGTTTTAGACCTGCACAGAAGTTTGAAGCTAAGTTGTGACCCAGTCCAAACTGGGTGGTTTATGAAAAAAAGTGAGTAAGTTACACAAGACAAATTTTAGGAAGCAAACCCTTCACCAACAGGTTCTTTGTAAAATCAGGTAGCAGTGGCTTAGCGGAAACTTAGATTATGGGTAATTACGTTGAGTGGATTTTAGTATGTTTGTAGTTTCTTGACAAATAATTGCAGCTAAAGATAGGTTTCGCTTATAGTCTGAAATTGTTCTTTAAAGCCCATCCGCTAGAAAAAAAAACAAATGTTCCAAGCAATTCAGTAGTTTACCAAATAAACCCATCACTTACCTAGGTCTGCTCTAACATAAAGATCTGCAGCACCCCTACCAGTGATTGATAATGTTAATTGGAAGCTGCACTTTAGTTACCTCACCTCACATTATGAAAGCATGACATTAGACTAGAAGACTGGTGGACCGCTTGCAAACCCTGTGGTGGACACTTTTGGCAGCCAATACGTAGCGTCCACATCAGTTGGAAGTGACATGGGCACTGCAGGAAGAACCCTTTCACTGCAGATAAGGGGAAAAGGGACCCTTGCCTGTCATTTGACTGTGTTTTTATATATTAGAAATTGTATCTTATGCTTGGATGTTTGAAAAAGTATACACTAGTGATTTGCTAGGGGCAGGTAGGGATTTTTTTTAAACCTGGAGATTGGCTTTAAACTGGTTTTCGAATATGGTGCTAATCTCGTGCTAATCTTGGGAACCAGCTTATCTTAGATAAAATATTATCAATTAACAGAAATGCCCATAAAATAACCAACTAATTTAAGCTACAATCTGGAACATTTTTCTCAGCCTAAATGTGTCACTACTTCTCATATCTATGGCCACCTTTAATAATAGTAATTTATTTTACTTGCTTTGATTGCAATTGGAAATGCCTTTTTTAACAATCTAATTATTAAGTAACTTAAGTTATAAATTTATACTATAACTTATATTAGCTCACAATACCATTTCCATTCTCCTTTCTTAGTTTTCATTAGAGTGATGATCATCTCAATAAACAATAGAAAAACGATACTTAGTAGTAGAAGGTAACAATAATTTCCTGTCATCAGTGTTAGTAAAGCTATCATAAGGGATCCATGAAGGCCGAAAAACAAGCGGCTGACAATGGCGGACAGTATCTTGCAGCATTTACTCTTCATTGTGATAGCTTCCTAAAAATCTGTGAAAACAAAAAATACGGGTATATATTTAGAACTTCAGTATGCTGTGAATATTAGTAAAGACAATATAACAAACCCTGTCACCTCCCCATGCATAACCAGATAAACATATTGAGTAAAGTTACTTGCATAACTATGATTTGGACTGACCTTATTTTTTAATTTGTTTAATTAAAAGTGGACCTTTTCCAACTTTCACTAAAATTCACATCTGCATGAAGCTCTGCCTGGTGATATGAACTCATCATACTGTTATTAGCTAAAAAAATATTTATTACTTTTTTCACTGTTTTTCAACTTCCTGGTTGAGTGAGGCACTGGTGATGTAACCAGAGCCTCATACATGCATCCTGGGAAGACTGTATCACCAGTGCCTTTTACCTCGATAATGGTTTCTCACAGATCCAGAGCTCAGGGTAAAAAAAAGGGTGATGGATTCGTCTGCCCTTAGGCCCCATTAACATCTGTGCATTTAGGAAATGCTTGCTGTGCCATTATTTCTTAATGATACCCCAAACATGGATAGCAGAAGCACATTTTGTTACACAACAAGAAAGCGCCAAAGCATACAGTACAAAAACCTGCAAGGCTCACTGCTCAAAAAAGATGCAGTAGCTACTTTGGCGTGTTTGTCGGATGTCGAGCAGCCCATTCAAGTGATTAGGCTGCCAATATGCCATCATGCAACAAACACACAAAAAAACGAGCATAAGTGCATCTCACAGGTGTGAATGGGGCATTAGTGAGAGAAACAGGGAGGAAAAGAAAAATAAAAGATTGCCATTGCTAAACATTTGTAAAGGTGCCTTTGTTGAAATATTTAAAGTGGAACTACACTGTTTCTGAGCACCACAAATGAAAAATGCTATTTACTTCATTTTTAATATTCAAAGTAAACTCCCCCATCCATCCATGTCTCCATGCTTTATTTTGCTGAGAAATTCCTTTGAAAAACACCCTCTAGCATTTCTGGTCATGGACATCTTCAGTAAGGGCAGATGATACAAATAGCATTTACATTCTGGAGTCCCTCTGTCCTCAGCTCAGGCATGTGAGTGTGCTTAGCTGAGAAAACTCCTCCTGAAGATTTTTCGAAAGTATGACATTGTTTGCCTAGGCCTGGAAACTAGTAAATAACTGAGGAAATATAAAAAAAAAAAGTTTAAAACAAGTAAATATGATATGTTTTCCTAGCTCTTTACTAATGCTTTTATCAAAATGATTAAAATAGTCAATGTTGATTGAAAGAGTTGAGTTCCACTTTATTTTCAAACTCAAATTTCAAGCTTGGATATTAGAATCTGGAACTAGGAGTTTAAAACTCGGAATTTGGAATTCGCAACTTGGAATTCGGGACTCAAAATACAGAGTTCGGAATTTGGAAATCGTAACTCAGAATTTGGAATTCAGAAATCGGAATTTAGAATTTGGAAACTGAACTCATAATTCATAACTAGAAATTCTGGATTTGGAATTTGGAAATCAGACTTTAGAATTTGGAACTCAGAATTTGGAATTTGAAATTCTGAATTTGAAATTAGGGATGCGGAATTTAGAACTCAAAAAACTCAAAATTAAGAGCTTGAATTCCAGAATAGGAAACTTAGAATTTGGAATTCAGAACTCGAAATTTGGAATTTGGAAGTTGCAATTCAGAATTCAAAACTCTGAATTCATCATTCAGAACTCAGAATTCAGAACTCAGATTTTGGGATTTGGATTTTGGAATTTGGAACTCAGAATTTGAAATTTGAAATTCAAAACTCGGTATTCAGAATTTAGACCTCAGAATTTGGTATTAGGAAGTCAGAAATTGGAATTCAGAACTCGGAATTTAAAACTTGGAATTCAAATTTCACAATTCAAAACCTGGAATTTAGAATGTGAAATTTGGAGCTCAGAATTTGAAATTCAGAATTTAGAATTTGGAACTTAGAATTAGAATTTTTAGGATCCAGAACTCGGAATTCAGAATTTAGAATTTGGAACTCAGAATTTGGAATTTAGAATTGTGAATTGATACTTCATGATTAAGCTTCACTGATGGAAGGAAACGCGTCAGTGGTTATTATTTTGGGTGGATTCTGTATACTCCATGCTTTTGCTTTACAATAAATGTATATTGAAGATTCACATGATGGCCCAGACATGTCGGAGGTGCTTTAAAATATATTAAGGCTGATATACTAAAGAAGTTGAGAGTCTTCACTCAAAAAATTGAATGAAGATTCACTTTAAGATGCAGTCATGTGAACAGCAAATTTCATATTTATTCATTTCATCTGCACATGATTGGGTATCAAAAAAAGAACATGGTTACAATTCATTGAGTGAAGGTTTTAAACTCCTTAAGCAAATCAACCCAAAAATCTATTTTCAGAACATCAGAGCAGCGAAACTGAAAAAAAAAAAGCCAGCCTGATTAATAAGTCTATAAGTACCTTTACTTAGTATGTTTCCATGCTTGGGCATACGGTGGTGATGGGAACAAAATTAGCTCAGCTACCCGCATCTTCCTCGATTATCGCATACCCGACAAATGTACTGGAGACTGAAACCCTCATAATTACTCATTACACTGATAGCATACCTTTGATTCTCCACAAACTAAGTACATGTGGACTTGGATGCAGTTGGAAAGTTCATATCAATGATACACAAACAATGATGCATAATGCAAAAACAAAAATGAAATTTTAGACTTAATCAGAATTGCAGTGAAACTCGAGCCATAATATACGTTTTTCACGTTTCTACCTGGAAGGTAATTGGGGGGGGGGCATTCATATTGTCATGATCTCATGGTAAAGGGGCTGTGCCTGGTCCCCACACATAGTATCTCTTTTTGATGAATATGGGTCTATAATGAATTTGATCTATTGCTACTCTATGCGTAACAACAGCGGAGGTCAGAATACAATGCCCTGGCAGAGGGAATTCCTCGATCCACCTCGCTTGTATGGACCAAGGAATTTGTTAGTTTTTGCTGAATAAAAAATGCTGTCTATGCCTACTCTAGACTGTCCTATCCACAAAGTGACAGCACATTATGTGATTTTCACAGCAGAATGAACAGCACTGTTACTCTGTTAAAGGAAGTGTAAAATATTGGATGTACATACAAGATCAACAGGTAATCAATGATATTAGGAGTGCAAAAAAACAAAAACTGCTGAGATAATACCATTGACAGACTACAGCATTTATGTACTGTAAATGTTGATTTTTACCATAGATTCATGTTTATGTTTAGTTGAATCCTTTTGTGACTTTAATAGACTCTAGACTTTTGGCAAGGCTTTCCATAGAATGTCAGGTCATTGTTTTGTAGGGTTGTTTGTATTCAGCCAAAAAGGAATTAGTGAAGTTGGCAGTGATATTGGTCAACCGTGCCTGGCTCTCAGCCTGCATTCCACTTCATACAACAGGTGTTCAGTTTGGGGTGAGGCTTCATTCTTTCATTCTAATCGGAGTTTTAGCAGAAAATAAATCTTTTGAACTGATTTATTGGAAAGGTGGCATGGTATGATGGTGCCACAAAAGACTAGCCACTGAGAACTTCAGTGCAGTCCATTCTACTGGAAAAGTCACTTGCTGGAGATTGTATGGCTTTGTGCCTAATTAATCATTTGTGCATTATGTATTAATTGGTGTCTGCAAAACTGTGGTCATTTAGTGTGTTTACCCTATTCTTTTTCCAACTAATGCAATATAAATTAGAACACTGTAAATGAGATTGAGTTTATTCAGTTTTTTCCACAAACACCAATTCATTGATGGTCAGTAGGAAAAAATTCCCCTTGAGAAGATTGTAGAAAGGATGTCCCCCTTACAGTGGTAGCCACCCTTACAGAGCATTACTGTATAAAGATCATTAGGTTCATGAAGCTGGCTCTGTCAAATGGTTTTGATCACAGAACTATGCAGACATAATCAAATGAGATGTCACAGCTCAAGAAACCCACAGCAAATAATGGAGGAACCTTAGGATTCCACAGACCCCAGGCTATGAATGGCAGGTCCAGCATAAACAGACATGTTTTGGAAGGTAGATTTATCTAAAACAACTCAATAAAAGCATACAATAGTTCACCTTTACAACATGTTGCATGTGACATCCGTATTCATGGTGTAACATGTAACATGTTACTGCTACAGCTGCCCCGTGCCCACTTAAGTCTGTGACAGCAGGCCGGGGATCTTCTCCCTGTCACTCAGCCGCGTCATTCATTCACAGAGTTCTGTGAATGAGAGAACTACAAGTACCAACATCCTTTGTGGCTGTCAGCTTGTAGTTCTCAATTAATTACAAGGGCACGGTTGAGCACTCTAGATGCTCATTGATGCTTCCTGAGAGTGTGTAACTGCTTGCTTGTATGAGGTACGATCAGACAGCTTACAATGACAGTCTGCAAGAGTCCTGCAATGCACCCGTGATCTGCTGATCAGGGGTGCAATGCTTTACAAGCTCCCAATAAAAAAAAAATAATGAATGCAAATTTTTTTACCTGCAAAAAGATGTGCATTTATTATTTTCTTTTTAAGGTGAACTTATCCTTTAAGTACTGCATGCAAATGTAGCCATTCATGATATGATGGAAGGCAATAGCAAGCATATCAGGCTTCTCTGCAAGTCTTCGTCACCTATCTCTCTATCATATTTAGGATCATGGCAAGTCCCAACACATAGAGGATTCTGGCAAGGATGGGAAGATATCTCTTCATCAATCATTCAAGTAGATATTTGCCCATCTATAGCAAGTCTTAAGTAAAGAAGCATGTGAACTTAGAGTGCTCTGACATACATGCATGATTTATCCACCAGAAGAAAAATGTGACATAAGCATAAACAGATTGCCTACGTAAACTGCCTCATTGTGGGGGGAAATAGTAGCAACAGGCCAAAAATATCCAACAGTTACCATACCATCTGAAAACAGATGTTTGGGGGTATTTAGATTAGTGTGTCAGTGTCCATAGGCAAGAGTGTCTTTGTATGATTTTTATATGATATTCCCCAAAGTTGGTTGAAATCAGCTCAACTTTAAAGGTACATTTATGAAAACAATAAGAATCTTTGGAACTGCTGTACAGACTAACATGATACAACCCTCTAATCATAAAGGTAGTGAAAAAAAAAATGTCTAGGAGCTTAGAAGCACTATAGCAATGGTAATCAAGTGTAGCACCCTCCTAGCATAGGATGCTATGCTAGGACTTCCAAAACTTAGGGAAGGAGGTTAAAATGATCAGCCTGAATATTTGTCATGACCTGGCCAATGCCTGGAGAGGAGTGTCAAGAAAGTGGCTGGAGAGGGGATAAAAACTCTAAAGCCCTAGAGAGATTGTTCTATCTCCCTAGGTGGGTTCCAAACCTTGGGGAAGGGGGAGATGCTGCCCCTCTGAGGTAGCCTGTGGCCTGTGTAGGTGTTCTTGAGGCCTCAACATTGTCAGGGTTGAGGGTCTGGAGTGAACCTTTCAGAGTTGCTGGCTGTGGAACCTCATAATAGGGATAGGGTCTGGAGAAGGATATTCTCCCTCACTGAACTATGTCTAGAGGAAGCTGGAAGGTATGCAGCTGTCCTTGGTACTTGTGAGTAATGACCCTGAGTTGATTTCTGGTGACTTTGAGATATAAGTGTCAGAGGTAGCTTGGACTGAGACAGCTCTCATAGGGTCTCAGAGTACTGGTCATTCACCTGTCCTCAGCAGAATCCTGGCATGTGAGCCTAGAGAAAAAGGTACTCCTGTTGACTGTGCAGCATTTTGGAGTATCCCAAGCCCTAACCCCACACCTAGAGATAGACAAACGAAACCAGCGCTCCTAACCCCACTCCTGTTTAAAGTTCTTTAACCACTTGCCGTCTGCCTGCTTTTATAAATGGCAGGACAGTGGAACTCCAGGGGCGGGTTGCCATTCATAAACGGCACCCACCATTTCTAGCTGTGCGCGCTCCCTGTGAGCGCGCAGCACCGCAATCCGGTGCCCGCTGTGTCCTCTGGTGGGTTCCGAGAGATGCTGTGGGTTTCATGACGGTGTATGCACAGCCCGACTCTTGTTCCTGGGGATGTCTAGAGCTGTGAAGGTGAGTGTCTTTCTCCATCTCGCCATGGGGGATGGTGGCTGGTGTATGGGGAGGCAGTGGTAGTGAAAGGCTCGGGTGGAGGGCAGGGGTGTTTTTGGTCAATGTCAGGCTCTTTCTGTGGGGGTGGGGGGGCTCCAATTTTTGTGTGACCTAGGGCAGCACAAAACCTAAATAAACCACTGACAGTAAGGCAGGAAGGTAAATAAAAATTGTCCAAATAGTTTGTATTACTGGTTTCGCTGTGATAGACCTGAGCAAGCTTTTTTACATTTTGAAACATTCCAGTGTTTCTTATTGCCAAGAGGCCTGTCTACATTCATCTCCCTTTTACAGAAAAACATGCCGCAGTCTTTCCTTTCTCACTTAGCAAAAAACTAACATGTTCTAGAGGCTGTGTAAACTAGAGTTAAGAAGATACAGAAGAAGTACTGTTACAAAATGTACAACTTTTAATATATTTATTAAATTTGGCAGAAAGGTGTAACTAGAAAAATGTTTTAAGACACACTGGGCTCCATTCACTAAGCTTTAAAGCAGGACTAAATGCAAAAGTACAAATTTTACAAGTAGGGTAGAGCTTACACTTCAGACCGAACCTTGGCTGGTTTGGGTGTTTGGTCAGACGCCCAACATTTACCTGCTTGGCGGGAGCCGAATGTATATATAATAGTCATATTACTACAGCAATCATACACGACAGCTTTCCACCATCATTGATTGATGGTCATGTCCATATACAGTATAGTCAATGACATCAATCAGGATACCCTGCCCCTTGGTTTACATCAACTATCTTCATTGTGTCATTGTGTCAGTCATCTTGTGTCAGTGGTCGGCAGGCTTTTTTCTTTTGGCAGGCGTCGGGCATGGATGTGGATCTGCTTTGCTGGAGGACATGAGTGACAATAATGTTAATCTTTTTCTATTGTTAAAAGACATGTCAAAACTGTCTTTGTCTTTATTTACACTTTACATTTTTTTGTGGGTTCCCATTAAAAATTCAGACCTGAAGAGCTGATAAGAATTAGGGGGGAACCTCCATGTGTTTATTTATTTTGGGTGGAGGTTCCCTCATTTACATCTACTGTATATGATACCCTCATCTAGGATAAAGGTCTGGTACAAATGAATGGAATCCCGGCTGCTTAGTTTACAAGCAAAACAAAGTGGCCAGAAACTGTTATTTTGCTGGAAACTTAAACACACTTTATTACTTTTTTCTTTGCAAATGTCAGCTTTGCTTCAGTGGGATGTATACATCACACAAATGTGTCTGTACGCTGGAGGAAGGCCAGGTGGTAGGCCCCATAGAGAGAAGGACGAAACACACGGGGGTCTGAAGTTGCAGGAAATGCTTTGTCAAGCATTCCAATGCACTGTATCATGTTTATGCAGAGGCTTAAAACTGTCAGCAACACTCACAGATGAATATACTGTATAGTACTTGAGGAGAGCGATGCTTGGAGACCAACAGCATCTGCCGCAGGAGGCTGCTGGTAGGCAGTAAGCAGTGAAGGACTAGTAGCAGAAAGGTCTCCCACAGCAGCACTAATGAATAGTCCCTGTGCTGTACCTTTTCCTAATGCTAGGCACACTGTCCCTGTCTAGTGGGCTCCTGTCTTTGACCCAGCCACATGCAAAATGCGCACCAACTGCAGTGAGCCAGTTCTTTTAATAAACACCACCTTCACTAAAGATGGCCGGGGGGGTCAGCTGGGGCAGCAGCATCCAATCAGATAGCAGTTCACCCGATGACACGTAGAGAGGTGATTAAATTCCATGTTATTTAAAGGAATTTTACATGTAAATTTTTCACTTTCAGCATTACCAAAATTTCTGTTCCCAGCCACACAGAATTTTTACAAACTGTCTTTGCTTTGGTACATGTTCCCCAAGGCAGTGATCAGCTCCCCTATACCCTTTGTTTGACAATCCCATTTGATGTTGATGTTTGAGCTTGCCTTGAACTGAACCCAGCTATGTTCAACTCATCAATATTAAAGGGTTAGTTCACCTTTATGAAATAACTACCTAAGGAGTGTCTGTAGATGAAAACAAACTGTGCAGTTTTGACTAAAGTTGGATAATGCCCTTGCTATAGAAGTGTGGGCCATTTACATACCTCCCAGGGATGGCATCATTCCATTCTGACTGTTGCTAGAACACTCCCAGTCATTACTGCTCACCTTCATCATCACAGGAGAGAGCTCTGAAACCCCTGCACATGTGGTTCACTATCTCCTCCATCGCAGCATCACTGAGCTCAGAGATACTGTGAAATGGCAGAGAGAGTGCATGCAAGGGGGTTTGAATCGGCTGAGAGTGTCTTAGCAATGTACTAGCAACAAGGCAGGATGAGATTATGTCTTCTCTGGGAGTTTTTTTGCCCAAGCTTTGAGGCTGCACACTTTGGTTTTATTTGAACACACGCCTTACCTGCATAGGCAGTTTTTTTGGTAAAGGTGAACTAACCCTTTAACATCAGCCTTCTCCTAATCAATAGGAACTCTATTTTCGACAAGGTGACTGAAATTTTCAATTTTAATTGGGCTCAATTCAAAATACCAGCCACTTTTTTTTTAAACTTAACCACTTGCCCTCCAGAGGATTTCCCCCCCTTTCTGACCAGGCCATTTTTTGCGTTATGGCGCTGCGTTACTTTAACTGACAATTGCTGATCACGTGATGTGGTAAAAGGCCAATCACAGCGGCCTTTTACCATGTGATCACCTATGTCCAATGACACAGCAGATCATCAATAAATGCAGTTGTTGGTTATCGGCTGCACTTTCCTCACGCTGTCACAGCATGAGGAAAGTACTGCTGATAACGGCAATTGTCAGAGGAAAGATCAGCACCGATCATCAGGGCACTGATGATCAGTGCCCTGATGATCAGTGCCCAGCAGTGCCGCCCACAAGTGCCCAGCAGTGCCACCCACCTGTGCCCATCAGTGCCACACCTGTGCCCATCAGTGCCTAGTAGTGCCACCCACCTGTGCCCAGCAGTGCCACCCACCAGTGCCCAGCAGTGTCCCCCATCAGTGCTGCCCAGCAGTGCCATCAATACCCAGCAGTGCCACCAGTCAGTGCCCAGCAGTGCTGCCAGTCAGTGCCACCCATCAGTGCTGTCCATCAGTGGCGCCTATCAGTGCCCATCACTGTTGCATATCAGTGCAGCATCATCAATGCCACTTCATCAGTGCCAGCTCAGTGCCGCCCATCAGTGCTGCCTATCCGTGCCACCTATCAGTGTCCATCAGTGCTGCCTATTAGTGCAGCCTCATCAGCGCACATCAGGGAAGGAGAAAAATTACCTGTTTGCAAAATTATATAATAGAAACAAAGAAAAACTTTTTTTTTAATTGTTTGCTGCTTTTGGTTTAAAGCGCAAAAAATAAATTACCATGTAATGTACAATGTTGCAAGAATGTGCAATTGTCATTCAAAGTGCAACAGCGCTGAAAGCTGAAAATTGGCCTGGGCAGGGAGAGGGTATAAGTGCCCAGTAGGCAAGTGGTAAACATATCCAGTAAAACATTTAAAAAATCAAATTTTGTCATAAATTACACCAAAATGTATTCTGCGACATGTCTTTGCTAAAACAAATACCAATACATCTAAATTAATTGGTTTACATGAAAGTTATAGCGTTCACAAATGGCGGTATATATACTGGGATTTTTTTTATTTTTACTAGTAATGGCGGCAATCAGCGACTTATAGCGGGACTGCAGCAGACATTCTGACTAGAGATGAGCGAAGAAATGAAAAATTCGATTCGACTGATTCGGCGAATTCGTGGACAATATTCGATTCGAGTCGAATAAATTCGCTGTGAATTTAACTTAAAAAAGGGTGTTTCTAGGCTTCAGAGAGACTTAATATTAGTGCAGAACACTGTACCTTTAATTTAAATGCCCTTGGAGTCTGCTGGGGAAGAGAAATAATACTGTCTGTCAGTATGACATGCAGATGAGTGCCGTCGATCTTAGAATCACTGCACACTTCACTCCTTTGGCCAGTCACGGGGCCAAAACCAGTGTTTGGAGCCACAGTGTGGCGGTGGAGGC
This sequence comes from Staurois parvus, assembly GCF_062004578.1. Taxonomy (NCBI): domain Eukaryota; kingdom Metazoa; phylum Chordata; class Amphibia; order Anura; family Ranidae; genus Staurois; species Staurois parvus. The sequence continues at coordinate 206,122 of NW_028318459.1, forward strand.
AGCAGCAATGGGAGGCCATACAGCAACCTATGACAAAATGGAAATCAGCAGGAGCGTGAGGAGACCTGAAAGTGGCACATGGCAGAGTGGGAGCAATGGGAGGCGGTACAGGGACCCAGGTCACACTGTGGGCCCAGCAGCAGCGTGACCAGGCGGTACGGGGGCCCATGGCCGATATGGGGCTTGGTGGCACCTATGGAAGGCCTGTAATCTGCCAGCAACCTATGACAAAATGGACAACCGCAGGAGTGTGAGGAGATTTCAAAGTGGCACATGGCAGAGTGGAAGCAATGGGAGGCCGTACAGGGACCCAGGTCACACTGTGGGACCAGCATCAGCGTGAACAGGCGGTACGGGGGCCCATGGCCGATTTGACCTCATTCATCCCATAGTCCTGCCGACTCACGAATAGCGTGGCCTCCTCAAAGGGCCTGAGCAAGCGCAGGTGTCACACATGAGCTGACAATGGCTGACATCTAAGTTACACAGGGAGTACCTTTATCCGCTTTTAACATCAGGAAATCTGTGATGGCCTTTAGCTGTTCGTAAAGGCGGTCTAACATATGTAGGGTTGAATTACACCTTGTTGCAACGTCACAGCATGAGGAGTCGGTACGGGGGCCCATGGCAGATTACATGTCTGGCAGCAGCAATGGGAGGCCCGTAATCTGCCAGCACCCTATGTCAAAAAATTTAACACACCAGCAGTGTGAAGAGACCTGAAAGTGGCACATGGCAGCAGAGTGTGGCGATGGAGACAGCAGCAATGGGAGGCCGTACAGGGACCCATGACAGACTCTAGACTTGGCAGCAGCATGAGGAGGCGGTATATAGGGGCCCATGGCAGATTAGGGGCCTGGCAGCAGCTATGTGAGGCCCGTAATCTGCCTGCACCCTATGTCAAAAAATTTAACACACCAGCAGTGTGAAGAGACCTGAAAGTGGCACATGGCAGCAGAGTGTGGCGATGGAGACAGCAGCAATGGGAGGCCGTACAGGGACCCATGACAGACTCTGGACTTGGCAGCAGCATGAGGAGGCGGTATATAGGGGCCCATGGCAGATTAGGGGCCTGGCAGCAGCTATGTGAGGCCCGTAATCTGCCTGCACCCTATGTCAAAAAATTAAACACACCAGCAGTGTGAAGAGACCTGAAAGTGGCACATGGCAGAGTGTGGCGATGGAGACAGCAGCAATGGGAGGCCGTACAGGGACCCATGACAGACTCTAGACTTGGCAGCAGCATGAGGAGGCGGTATATAGGGGCCCATGGCAGATTAGGGGCCTGGCAGCAGCTATGTGAGGCCCGTAATCTGCCTGCACCCTATGTCAAAAAATTTAACACACCAGCAGTGTGAAGAGACCTGAAAGTGGCACATGGCAGCAGAGTGTGGCGATGGAGACAGCAGCAATGGGAGGCCGTACAGGGACCCATGACAGACTCTGGACTTGGCAGCAGCATGAGGAGGCGGTATATAGGGGCCCATGGCAGATTAGGGGCCTGGCAGCAGCTATGTGAGGCCCGTAATCTGCCTGCACCCTATGTCAAAAAATTTAACACACCAGCAGTGTGAAGAGACCTGAAAGTGGCACATGGCAGCAGAGTGTGGCGATGGAGACAGCAGCAATGGGAGGCCGTACAGGGACCCATGACAGACTCTAGACTTGGCAGCAGCATGAGGAGGCGGTATATAGGGGCCCATGGCAGATTAGGGGCCTGGCAGCAGCTATGTGAGGCCCGTAATCTGCCTGCACCCTATGTCAAAAAATTTAACACACCAGCAGTGTGAAGAGACCTGAAAGTGGCACATGGCAGAGTGTGGCGATGGAGACAGCAGCAATGGGAGGCCGTACAGGGACCCATGACAGACTCTAGACTTGGCAGCAGCATGAGGAGGCGGTATATAGGGGCCCATGGCAGATTAGGGGCCTGGCAGCAGCTATGTGAGGCCCGTAATCTGCCTGCACCCTATGTCAAAAAATTTAACACACCAGCAGTGTGAAGAGACCTGAAAGTGGCACATGGCAGCAGAGTGTGGCGATGGAGACAGCAGCAATGGGAGGCCGTACAGGGACCCATGACAGACTCTGGACTTGGCAGCAGCATGAGGAGGCGGTATATAGGGGCCCATGGCAGATTAGGGGCCTGGCAGCAGCTATGTGAGGCCCGTAATCTGCCTGCACCCTATGTCAAAAAATTAAACACACCAGCAGTGTGAAGAGACCTGAAAGTGGCACATGGCAGAGTGTGGCGATGGAGACAGCAGCAATGGGAGGCCGTACAGGGACCCATGACAGACTCTAGACTTGGCAGCAGCATGAGGAGGCGGTATATAGGGGCCCATGGCAGATTAGGGGCCTGGCAGCAGCTATGTGAGGCCCGTAATCTGCCTGCACCCTATGTCAAAAAATTTAACACACCAGCAGTGTGAAGAGACCTGAAAGTGGCACATGGCAGCAGAGTGTGGCGATGGAGACAGCAGCAATGGGAGGCCGTACAGGGACCCATGAGAGACTCTGGACTTGGCAGCAGCATGAGGAGGCGGTATATAGGGGCCCATGGCAGATTAGGGGCCTGGCAGCAGCTATGTGAGGCCCGTAATCTGCCTGCACCCTATGTCAAAAAATTTAACACACCAGCAGTGTGAAGAGACCTGAAAGTGGCACATGGCAGCAGAGTGTGGCGATGGAGACAGCAGCAATGGGAGGCCGTACAGGGACCCATGACAGACTCTAGACTTGGCAGCAGCATGAGGAGGCGGTATATAGGGGCCCATGGCAGATTAGGGGCCTGGCAGCAGCTATGTGAGGCCCGTAATCTGCCTGCACCCTATGTCAAAAAATTTAACACACCAGCAGTGTGAAGAGACCTGAAAGTGGCACATGGCAGAGTGTGGCGATGGAGACAGCAGCAATGGGAGGCCGTACAGGGACCCATGACAGACTCTAGACTTGGCAGCAGCATGAGGAGGCGGTATATAGGGGCCCATGGCAGATTAGGGGCCTGGCAGCAGCTATGTGAGGCCCGTAATCTGCCTGCACCCTATGTCAAAAAATTTAACACACCAGCAGTGTGAAGAGACCTGAAAGTGGCACATGGCAGCAGAGTGTGGCGATGGAGACAGCAGCAATGGGAGGCCGTACAGGGACCCATGACAGACTCTGGACTTGGCAGCAGCATGAGGAGGCGGTATATAGGGGCCCATGGCAGATTAGGGGCCTGGCAGCAGCTATGTGAGGCCCGTAATCTGCCTGCACCCTATGTCAAAAAATTTAACACACCAGCAGTGTGAAGAGACCTGAAAGTGGCACATGGCAGCAGAGTGTGGCGATGGAGACAGCAGCAATGGGAGGCCGTACAGGGACCCATGACAGACTCTAGACTTGGCAGCAGCATGAGGAGGCGGTATATAGGGGCCCATGGCAGATTAGGGGCCTGGCAGCAGCTATGTGAGGCCCGTAATCTGCCTGCACCCTATGTCAAAAAATTTAACACACCAGCAGTGTGAAGAGACCTGAAAGTGGCACATGGCAGCAGAGTGTGGCGATGGAGACAGCAGCAATGGGAGGCCGTACAGGGACCCATGAGAGACTCTGGACTTGGCAGCAGCATGAGGAGGCGGTATATAGGGGCCCATGGCAGATTAGGGGCCTGGCAGCAGCTATGTGAGGCCCGTAATCTGCCTGCACCCTATGTCAAAAAATTTAACACACCAGCAGTGTGAAGAGACCTGAAAGTGGCACATGGCAGCAGAGTGTGGCGATGGAGACAGCAGCAATGGGAGGCCGTACAGGGACCCATGACAGACTCTAGACTTGGCAGCAGCATGAGGAGGCGGTATATAGGGGCCCATGGCAGATTAGGGGCCTGGCAGCAGCTATGTGAGGCCCGTAATCTGCCTGCACCCTATGTCAAAAAATTTAACACACCAGCAGTGTGAAGAGACCTGAAAGTGGCACATGGCAGAGTGTGGCGATGGAGACAGCAGCAATGGGAGGCCGTACAGGGACCCATGACAGACTCTAGACTTGGCAGCAGCATGAGGAGGCGGTATATAGGGGCCCATGGCAGATTAGGGGCCTGGCAGCAGCTATGTGAGGCCCGTAATCTGCCTGCACCCTATGTCAAAAAATTTAACACACCAGCAGTGTGAAGAGACCTGAAAGTGGCACATGGCAGCAGAGTGTGGCGATGGAGACAGCAGCAATGGGAGGCCGTACAGGGACCCATGACAGACTCTGGACTTGGCAGCAGCATGAGGAGGCGGTATATAGGGGCCCATGGCAGATTAGGGGCCTGGCAGCAGCTATGTGAGGCCCGTAATCTGCCTGCACCCTATGTCAAAAAATTTAACACACCAGCAGTGTGAAGAGACCTGAAAGTGGCACATGGCAGCAGAGTGTGGCGATGGAGACAGCAGCAATGGGAGGCCGTACAGGGACCCATGACAGACTCTGGACTTGGCAGCAGCATGAGGAGGCGGTATATAGGGGCCCATGGCAGATTAGGGGCCTGGCAGCAGCTATGTGAGGCCCGTAATCTGCCTGCACCCTATGTCAAAAAATTTAACACACCAGCAGTGTGAAGAGACCTGAAAGTGGCACATGGCAGCAGAGTGTGGCGATGGAGACAGCAGCAATGGGAGGCCGTACAGGGACCCATGAGAGACTCTGGACTTGGCAGCAGCATGAGGAGGCGGTATATAGGGGCCCATGGCAGATTAGGGGCCTGGCAGCAGCTATGTGAGGCCCGTAATCTGCCTGCACCCTATGTCAAAAAATTAAACACACCAGCAGTGTGAAGAGACCTGAAAGTGGCACATGGCAGAGTGTGGCGATGGAGACAGCAGCAATGGGAGGCCGTACAGGGACCCATGACAGACTCTAGACTTGGCAGCAGCATGAGGAGGCGGTATATAGGGGCCCATGGCAGATTAGGGGCCTGGCAGCAGCTATGTGAGGCCCGTAATCTGCCTGCACCCTATGTCAAAAAATTTAACACACCAGCAGTGTGAAGAGACCTGAAAGTGGCACATGGCAGCAGAGTGTGGCGATGGAGACAGCAGCAATGGGAGGCCGTACAGGGACCCATGACAGACTCTGGACTTGGCAGCAGCATGAGGAGGCGGTATATAGGGGCCCATGGCAGATTAGGGGCCTGGCAGCAGCTATGTGAGGCCCGTAATCTGCCTGCACCCTATGTCAAAAAATTAAACACACCAGCAGTGTGAAGAGACCTGAAAGTGGCACATGGCAGCAGAGTGTGGCGATGGAGACAGCAGCAATGGGAGGCCGTACAGGGACCCATGAGAGACTCTGGACTTGGCAGCAGCATGAGGAGGCGGTATATAGGGGCCCATGGCAGATTAGGGGCCTGGCAGCAGCTATGTGAGGCCCGTAATCTGCCTGCACCCTATGTCAAAAAATTAAACACACCAGCAGTGTGAAGAGACCTGAAAGTGGCACATGGCAGAGTGTGGCGATGGAGACAGCAGCAATGGGAGGCCGTACAGGGACCTATGACAGACTCTAGACTTGGCAGCAGCATGAGGAGGCGGTATATAGGGGCCCATGGCAGATTAGGGGCCTGGCAGCAGCTATGTGAGGCCCGTAATCTGCCTGCACCCTATGTCAAAAAATTAAACACACCAGCAGTGTGAAGAGACCTGAAAGTGGCACATGGCAGAGTGTGGCGATGGAGACAGCAGCAATGGGAGGCCGTACAGGGACCTATGACAGACTCTAGACTTGGCAGCAGCATGAGGAGGCGGTATATAGGGGCCCATGGCAGATTAGGGGCCTGGCAGCAGCTATGTGAGGCCCGTAATCTGCCTGCACCCTATGTCAAAAAATTAAACACACCAGCAGTGTGAAGAGACCTGAAAGTGGCACATGGCAGCAGAGTGTGGCGATGGAGACAGCAGCAATGGGAGGCCGTACAGGGACCCATGAGAGACTCTGGACCTAGCAGCAGCATGAGGAGGCGGTATATAGGGGCCTATGGCAGATTAGGGGCCTGGCAGCAGCTATAGGAGGCCCGTAATCTGCCAGCACCCTATGTCAAAAAATTAAACACACCAGCAGTGTGAAGAGACCTGAAAGTGGCACATGGCAGAGTGTGGCGATGGAGACAGCAGCAATGGGAGGCCGTACAGGGACCTATGACAGACTCTAGACTTGGCAGCAGCATGAGGAGGCGGTATATAGGGGCCCATGGCAGATTAGGGGCCTGGCAGCAGCTATGTGAGGCCCGTAATCTGCCTGCACCCTATGTCAAAAAATTAAACACACCAGCAGTGTGAAGAGACCTGAAAGTGGCACATGGCAGAGTGTGGCGATGGAGACAGCAGCAATGGGAGGCCGTACAGGGACCTATGACAGACTCTAGACTTGGCAGCAGCATGAGGAGGCGGTATATAGGGGCCCATGGCAGATTAGGGGCCTGGCAGCAGCTATGTGAGGCCCGTAATCTGCCTGCACCCTATGTCAAAAAATTAAACACACCAGCAGTGTGAAGAGACCTGAAAGTGGCACATGGCAGCAGAGTGTGGCGATGGAGACAGCAGCAATGGGAGGCCGTACAGGGACCCATGAGAGACTCTGGACCTAGCAGCAGCATGAGGAGGCGGTATATAGGGGCCTATGGCAGATTAGGGGCCTGGCAGCAGCTATAGGAGGCCCGTAATCTGCCAGCACCCTATGTCAAAAAATTAAACACACCAGCAGTGTGAGGAGACCTGAAAGTGGCACATGTTTGAGGCATGATTCATGGCGGATTTAGTCAGTTGTGTCAGGAACTGGTGGTTTGAAATCCAGACTAATCCACGCCTGATTCATTTTCACAAACGTGAGTCTCTCCACACTTTGGGTGGACAGTCGTGTCCTCCGCGGAGTTACAATACCTCCTGCCGCACTAAACACGCGCTCCGATGCCACGCTACTGGCCGGGCATGACAGCCTTTCAAGGGCAAATTCAGCTAGTTGGGGCCAAAGGTCAAGTTTCGTTGCCCAGTAGTCAAGGGGATTGTCTACCTCGGTTGGCAGGGTGCTGTCCAAGTAGGCCCAAGCCTGTTGTTTGAGCTCCTGCTCCAGGTCCACCTGATGCTGCTGCTGCTGCTGCGGCTGGTTAGTAGTTTCCTCACTGCGCTGGTGAAGAAAGCTACTCATCATCGACTGCAGACTGAGGCAGCCACTGCTGGTGGAGCTGCCACTGCTCCTACCACCCCACCCCTCCCCTGCTGCCATGCCAGCGGAACGCGAGCGCACAGGGCCCACAGTGTCTGAGGATGGACGTTGGCGCACAAAGGCAGAGACCAACTGACTACATAGGTGGTTTTTATAGTACGTAATTTTGGCCTCCCTCTCAGCAGGTGTGAAAAAGGCCACCATTTTGGACCGGTAGCGAGGGTCCAACAAGGTGGACAGCCAAAAGTCATCCCTCTGTCTGATGGTTATTATTCGGCTGTCGCTACGCAAGCAACCGAGCATGCTATGGGCCATTTGTGCCAAGGAATGCGAGGGACTCCCTGCCTCCATCTCCACAGCATACTGCCACGGTGCGTCTGGGTCCTCTGTCTCCTCCTCCTCCTCCTCTACCAGATGCTCCTGCTCCTCCACTCCTGTCCGCTGAGTGGAAAAACCACCCATTTCACTCAATAATTCCTGAGCACAAATGTCCTCCTCTACCTCCTCCTCTTCTTCCTGTCCTGCCCCCACAGGGGTCATGTGGCGTTGAGATCTGTGCGCCACGTCTACCGCACCCTGACCAGCCATTGTTAACAGCATTTGTTCCAGGACGTGCAACAGAGGAATGACGTCGTTCATCCCATAGTCCTGCCGACTCACGAATAGCGTGGCCTCCTCAAAGGGCCTGAGCAAGCGGCAGGTGTCACGCATGAGCTGCCAATGGCTGACATCTAAGTTACACAGGGGAGTACCTTTATCCGCTTGTAACATCAGGAAATCGGTGATGGCCTTTCGCTGCTCGTAAAGGCGGTCTAACATGTGTAGGGTTGAATTCCACCTTGTTGCAACGTCGCAGATCAGGCGATGCTGTGGAATTCCGTTCTGCCGCTGCAGCTCAATGAGGGTGTTCTTTGCGGTGTAGGAATGGCTGAAATGCATGCACAGTTTACGTGACATTTTAAGGATGTCTTGCAGTGGGATGGTGGATTTTAGGAACCGCTTGACAACCAGATTGAACACGTGAGCCATGCATGGCGCATGGCACAACCTTCCTTGACGCAGAGCAGACACCATGTTCTTTCCGTTGTCAGTCAACATGGTTCCGATTTTTAGTTTGCGCGGAGACAGCCATCTGTCGATTTCTCTGTTCATTACACTCAGCAGTTCCTCCCCTGTGTGACTACGTTCGCCAAGGCATACCAGGTGCAGCACAGCGTGACACCGTTGCGCCCTGCACATGTGATATGCCGGTCGGGTAATGGGACTTGGCACGGGGGTGGCGGCTGAGGACACGGCGGAAAAAGAGGTGGTAGAGGCGGACATGCTTGCTGGACCAAGGACGTGCAAACGTGGAGGCAAAAGCGTCGTGACCTGTCCAAGTTGCTGGTGCGGCTGTGCCGGCACCACGTTCACCCAGTGGGCCGTAAATGACATGTACTGTCCCTGACCGTAGTTACAGCTCCACACGTCGGCGCTGCCGTGCACTTTGGCAGAGACCGACATGCTCAAAGACTGGCCCACCATCTCTTCTACATGTGAATGCAGGGCTGGCACTGCCTTTTGGGCAAAGAAATGACGGCTTGGCACTCTCCACCGCGGCGCGGCACAAGCCATCATTTCTCGGAAAGGTGCTGAGTCCACCAGTTGGAAAGGGAGGGACTGCAGCACCAGCAACTTGGACAGGAGGACGTTCAGCTTTTGCACCGTCGGGTGCGTGCTCGCAAACTGTTGTCTCTTGGATACGGATTCCAAGAAAGACTGTTGACGGAATCCGAGAAGAGGAGTAGCAGGAGAAGGAGCATCTGAACGAGCGGAAGATGCCAATGAGCGACAACTCCCCTCAGCAGAGGTGTTGGAGCCTTGACTGGCTGATAGAGGGCGATTGACGACGTCGGGTGACGGAGCAAGTAACGGAGCGGGTGATGGAGCGGGGGCTGGGGCAGGCAGAACCGCCGTATGTTTATCACGGTTTTCCCAGGCCACCGAATGGTGACGCTGCATATGCTGACGCAACGCTGTAGTCCCAACATGGGCCCCCTGGCCACGCTTGCATTTCTGGCCACATAGTCGACATACGGCTACGTTTACTTCCTCGGGCGGCTTGAGGAAAAATTGCCACACCACCGAGTAGGAAACTTTGCCCCCGCTACTCTTCACTGGCTGACTGCTACTTCCTCCGTGCGCACCGGCACCACTACTGGCCGTGGTGGTAGGCTGCAGTGGAGCTGGTGCTCTACTCCGTGGACGTTTGGCTCCACTGACACTGATGCGACCCTGCTGCTGTCTCCTGGGCAACCCACCGACTGTTTTGCTCGCTGCCAAGCTGCCACCCTCTTCTCCTGATGATGCGGAAGAAATTGCCTGATGACGACGAGGCTGCCAAGTGCGATCAACCTCCTCATCATCAAGTAGGGTCTCCGCCTCACTACTAGCCCCCTCGGCTGCGTCTGGGTCAGGAGACAGACCTGTCTCTAGACCGGCTACCGAACCACTCTCCTCGCCAGTACTTGTTCGCTTGGCTGCTGAAAAGGCCGATGTCTCCCCCCGTTCCTGACCGCCCTCTGTTAGCTCTTCCTCACTGTACAGTGGGGCTGAGCCCACAGCATGCGATACTTCGCTTGGTGAGGGAACAGCAAAGGACAGGGGCAGGTAGAGGACACGTGATTTCAGTGGGCTTGGTCCCGGGCCATGCCAACTAACGGTTGTGTCTGACGTACCCACCGACCGTTGGCTGTAGGTGTCAGAGGTGACCTGGGAAGAGGAAGACGACCGAGCCAACCAATCAATGACGGCAGGGTTGTCGGTGGAGACACGACCGCTGGATGACACCGGGAGCACTGGCCTCTGGCTGCGAATACTGCTGCCTCGACCCCTTCCTCTGCTGCCACGTCTGCTCGCTCCTAAAACATTGCCTCCTCTGCCACTCCTCTGCATGTTGTCTGACATACTATTTAATTCAACGATTAGGTGTCCCTGAGTAACAATTCTCTGGCACTCAGTAACAATTCTGTCTGTCCCTGAGTATGAATTCTGTGGCCCTGAGTAACAATTCTGTGTCTGTGCGAGTAACAATTCTGTGTCTGTGCGAGTAACAATTCTGTGTCTGTGCAAGTAACAATTTTGTGTCTGTGCGAGTAACAATTCTCTGGCACTCAGTAACAATTCTGTCTGTCCCTGAGTAACAATTCTCTGGCACTCAGTAACAATTCTGTCTGTCCCTGAGTAACAATTCTCTGGCACTCAGTAACAATTCTGTCTGTCCCTGAGTATGAATTCTGTGGCCCTGAGTAACAATTCTGTGTCTGTGCGAGTAACAATTCTGTGTCTGTGCAAATAACAATTTTGTGTCTGTGCGAGTAACAATTCTCTGGCACTCAGTAACAATTCTGTCTGTCCCTGAGTAACAATTCTCTGGCACTCAGTAACAATTCTGTCTGTCCCTGAGTAACAATTCTCTGGCACTCAGTAACAATTCTGTCTGTCCCTGAGTATGAATTCTGTGGCCCTGAGTAACAATTCTGTGTCTGTGCGAGTAACAATTCTGTGTCTGTGCAAGTAACAATTTTGTGTCTGTGCGAGTAACAATTCTCTGGCACTCAGTAACAATTCTGTCTGTCCCTGAGTAACAATTCTCTGGCACTCAGTAACAATCCTGTCTGTCCCTAAGTAACAATTCTCTGGCACTCAGTAACAATTCTGTCTGTCCCTGAGTATGAATTCTGTGGCCCTGAGTAACAATTCTGTGTCTGTGCGAGTAACAATTCTGTGTCTGTGCAAGTAACAATTTTGTGTCTGTGCGAGTAACAATTCTCTGGCACTCAGTAACAATTCTGTCTGTCCCTGAGTAACAATTCTCTGGCACTCAGTAACAATTCTGTCTGTCCCTAAGTAACAATTCTCTGGCACTCAGTAACAATTCTGTCTGTCCCTGAGTATGAATTCTGTGGCCCTGAGTAACAATTCTGTGTCTGTGCGAGTAACAATTCTGTGTCTGTGCAAGTAACAATTTTGTGTCTGTGCGAGTAACAATTCTCTGGCACTCAGTAACAATTCTGTCTGTCCCTGAGTAACAATTCTCTGGCACTCAGTAACAATTCTGTCTGTCCCTGAGTAACAATTCTCTGGCACTCAGTAACAATTCTGTCTGTCCCTGAGTATGAATTCTGTGGCCCTGAGTAACAATTCTGTGTCTGTGCGAGTAACAATTCTGTGTCTGTGCAAGTAACAATTTTGTGTCTGTGCGAGTAACAATTCTCTGGCACTCAGTAACAATTCTGTCTGTCCCTGAGTAACAATTCTCTGGCACTCAGTAACAATTCTGTCTGTCCCTAAGTAACAATTCTCTGGCACTCAGTAACAATTCTGTCTGTCCCTGAGTATGAATTCTGTGGCCCTGAGTAACAATTCTGTGTCTGTGCGAGTAACAATTCTGTGTCTGTGCAAGTAACAATTTTGTGTCTGTGCGAGTAACAATTCTCTGGCACTCAGTAACAATTCTGTCTGTCCCTGAGTAACAATTCTCTGGCACTCAGTAACAATTCTGTCTGTCCCTGAGTAACAATTCTCTGGCACTCAGTAACAATTCTGTCTGTCCCTGAGTATGAATTCTGTGGCCCTGAGTAACAATTCTGTGTCTGTGCGAGTAACAATTCTGTGTCTGTGCAAGTAACAATTTTGTGTCTGTGCGAGTAACAATTCTCTGGCACTCAGTAACAATTCTGTCTGTCCCTGAGTAACAATTCTCTGGCACTCAGTAACAATTCTGTCTGTCCCTGAGTAACAATTCTCTGGCACTCAGTAACAATTCTGTCTGTCCCTGAGTAACAATTCTCTGGCACTCAGTAACAATTCTGTCTGTCCCTGAGTAACAATTCTCTGGCACTCAGTAACAATTCTGTCTGTCCCTGAGTAACAATTCTCTGGCACTCAGTAACAATTCTGTCTGTCCCTGAGTAACAATTCTGTCTGTCCCTGAGTATGAATTCTGTGGCCCTGAGTAAGAATTCTCTGGCACTCAGTAACAATTCTGTCTGTCCCTGAGTAACAATTCTCTGGCACTCAGTAACAATTCTGTCTGTCCCTGAGTAAAAATTCTGTGGCCCTAATAACGTTTCTGTGGCCCTAAGTAACAATTCTCTGGCACTGAGTGAAAATTCTGTCTGTCCCTGAGTATGAATTCTGTGGCCCTAACTAGCGTTTCTTTGTCCCTAAATAACGATTCTGTGGCCCTCATTAACAAGTCTGTGTCCCTGAGTAATGGTTCTCTGTCCCTAAGTAACTTCTCTCTGTCCCCAATTCTCGTTTCTGTGGCCCTAACTCTGTCCCTGTCCCTAGTACAGAGCGGTCTGCCTCTGTTCAATGACTGCAGGCAAATGAAGATTTCCAAAATGGCCGCTATATATACCTCGACCATTACACAGTGCTGGCTGGCTGGCTGCTGATTGGCTGATGCGATCACATGTCGTTGAGGAATGCATTATGGGGCAGCGCGCCTTGTCTGCGCGCCTTCCCCGACATCCCCGCTCCGTCGCCGCACATGTCAGCCGCCATTTTCGGAAAAATTTCGATTCGCGCGTCCGAATTAGGCTGTTTTTCGGATTCGGCACGAATCGAAATTTTTCCGATATTCGACTCGAATTCCACTTCGGATACTTCGATTCGCTCATCTCTAATTCTGAAACTGGGGGGGAACTGACTTGGTGTCACTGACATCTCCAGTGACACCAATACAGTGATCAGTGCTGATAAAAAGCATCAACACTGTACTAATGGGACTGGGCAGGAAGGGGATAGCAGGTAGGATGATCAAAGGGTTAACTGTGTGCTGTGTGCTGTTTTACTGTGTGCTGTGTGTGTGCTTCACTGTAAGCACACTGATTTCATGGCTCTGCTATGCAAAGCCATGCATAGCAGTATGCAAGAGCTGACAGGGGAGATAACTGTATTGTGTACTTACTGTTCTCTCCCTCCGTTGGTAATGCTCCTCGATCACCGTGTGCCGATGAGTAATCACCGGCTGGGACCCAGTGATTGACAACTGAGGCTACGATTAGCAGCGCGGGTAGTGCGCATGCGCCCCCTACCTAGATATGCAAAATCACATATACTGTATATACGTGATTTTGTGCATTGCTGCTGCCCTGTAGTAGTATATCTACTGTGGTAATGCTAAACGACACCCATCAATTTAACAGTTTCAAAAAACAGTTACACTCCCAGCATGCTCTCAACCAAGCTGGCAAACCATCAAATGGCTGGTGTCATAACTGATCACATGTGCAGCACCAAAAAATTCCAAATCAAAAAGCGGTTAAGATGGCAGCTTCCTTGGCTGAAAAGAATAGGAGGAGTTAGTTCTTCTTTAACCAGTTGCCGACCGCAGATAGCTGAATGAAGGCTACACTGCGGCCGGCCAGTTGTGGGAGGGCGTCATATGACGTCCTCCCAGAACGCGCTCTCCTGCGTGCCCCCCAGGGTGCGCACCCGGCGATCTCCGTGATCGCTGTGTCCTACGTGATGTGGTAAAAGGCCAATCACAGTGGCTTTTTACCACGTGATCAGCCGTGTCCAATGACACGCTGATCACAGAGAAATGCAATTGCTGGTTCAAGGCTGCACTTTCCTCAAGCTGTCAGAACGTGGGGAAAGTACTGCCGAGAACTGGCAGTTGTCAGAGCAGGGATCGGCACCGATCATCAGGGCACTGATGATCAGTGCCCTGATGATCAGTGCCCAGCAGTGCCGCCCACCAGTGCCCAGCGGTGCCACCCACCTGTGCCCAGCGGTGCCACCCACCTCTGCCCATCAGTGCCACCCACCTGTGCCCATCAGTGCCACCCACCAGTGCCCATCAGTGCATCCCAGCAGTTGTGCCAGTCAGAGCCCAGCAGTTGTGCCAGTCAGTGCCCAGCAGAGCCGCCAGTCAGTGCCGCCTATCAGTGCTGACTATCAGTATCCGTCAGCAGTGCCGCCTATCAGTTCCACCTATCAGTGCCACCTCATTAGTGCTGCCTATCAGTGCCGCCTATCAGTGCCCATCAGTGCTGTCTATCAGTGCAGCCTCATCAGCGCACATCAGTTAAGGAGAAAAATTACCGGTTTGCAAAATTTTATAATAGAAACAAAGAAACCTTTTTTTTAAAAAATTTTTTGCTCTTTTTTTGTTTATAGTGCAAAAAATAAAAACCCCAGTGGCAAGTAAATACCACCAAAAGAGATCTCTATTTGTGAGAAAAAAATGATAAAAACTTCATATGGGCACAATGTTGCATGATCACGCAATTGTCATTCAAAGTGCAACAGCGCTGAAAGCTGAAAATTGGACTGGTAAGGAAGAGGGGGTATAAGTGCCCGGTAGGCAAGGGGTTAAGGATACTTCTCTTGACCTGCTAGCTTTGTGAGCTTTCATTGAGCCTATTTAATTTTACCTATTTTTTGGCAAAGTGATAGTGTTAACAGCAACCCCCCCCTCCCCACTTTTGCTACAGTAAATGCCCACAAAATACTTGATGTCCTAGAGCAGGGGTGTCAAACTGGCAGTCCTCCAGCTGTTGCGAAACTACAAGTCCCATCATACCTCTGCCTTTGGAAGTCCTGCTTGTAACTGTCAATCTTGCAATATCTCATGGGACTTGTAGTTTGGCAACAGCTGGAGGGCCGCCAGTTTGACACCCATGTCCTAGAGGGAGTGGTGGCATCATCCCTTTGCCATGTGACTGTGATCAGGACTAGCAATTGGATTTGAGTGCTCTCTCTTGGGAGGAAACCACTTGACCCCCCCCCCCCCACACAGCTGTACCTGGAATCACCAGAATTTTAAACTAGCTGTGATGGAAGGAGAAGCAGAAGATAGCTGGAGAGGAACAGCGGTGGACTTTATACAGAAACTGTATAAAATGGGCAAGTGACAGCGTCCCTTTAAGTATATTCCATTATGACAAGCAGGGTTCTTGTGTGCGTTATGCTGGAACAATATTTATTGCAGACAAGCAGTAAACTTCCTAATAACAAACATTGTATAATATCTGTGACTGTTGATAGCCTGGCAGACCTATTTTAAGGCAATGTATAGAACAAGCATGATGTGACTAGTAAAATGACCCATAGCAACCAATCAACATTCACATTCTATCGATTTAGAGTAACTAGAAAAAAAACCGAAATGATTTCTGATCAGTAGCTATAAGCCTGCATATATTTAGTTTATCAAAAATGCTTTCCAGATCTGGCTGTCCGCTATCAATAACAGTTGCAATGTCCTGCACAAAAAAAAGTAACTATTACTTACTCAGCAACAGCCTTGCCTTGTTATTTCGCAGTGCAGAGATGATCGTATTCAGCAGGGGCCATGTTGTGAACACGGAACTCAAGTTTAGCACTTGTGCTAATCCCTGCCAGCCTCCATCAATGAACACTCCCCTCACACTTGGAAAACCGACATGATATGACTGCTTTTATTTAAAATGTATTCTCTGCTTGGCAACATTTCCTACACTGGGTGGATCCCACAGTTACAGACATACTTTTCATTCTTTACCTATCCCCAGCCATCCCCAGAGATGCTTCTGCTATAGGTTTTTTTATAGTTTAGGATTTTTTTCCAATCTGTAACGGAAAAGAAATACAAAATGCTCTCTGTTAAGTTCTCAAACACCAAACCCTTTTTGAACCGAGCACACATCTTGAAAGGGGTCCAGATGCAAACCCTAGAGAGGAAAAGTGTTCTGTTCAAGAGATTGCTGAAGTTTTTTTATTGTCAAAGTACTTTTCTGGGGCATTGCATAGTAGATATGAAAGGCAATATTTTTCATTTCTTGTTTTATGCTGTATATATAATCACAAGTTATAAAACTCTCATTTTTTGCAGTTTTTATTGAAATGAAGTCAACACAGTTTTAATGTACACTAACATAAAAGAATACAACAAATTAACAACCGTCCTTACCCCGATTACACTTAAACCCCAGGCCAAAAAGGAGGAGGGGATGCGGAGGCGGGAGAAAGAAAAAGAAAAAGAGCACCTCGTGCCAACAATGATAAAAATGTAATCATGGAATTGTGTTGTAGTAATCTGCATGTTTGACTCCTGATCAGCCATCATAGTAGTCACTTCTCGCAACTGCTAAATATATGGCAATTGTAAGTTGCTTTCCTTTAATCCTTGTGTCCATGTTGTCCCAAACCATCTTTATGGCGTTCACGTCTGGAGATTGTGCTGACACTTCCATGATTTGAAGCATATTATTTTGTTCTTTTCTTCTGAGGTAGTCCTGACATAGCCTGAAGGGATGTTATGGGTCATTTTATTGCTGTAGGATGACCTTCTGACCAACCAGGTGTAGACCAGAGAGTATTGAATGGCACTGCTAAAATACTGTGGTTGGCCTTTTGGTTCATGATGCTAGTAACCCTAGGTGTTCTGTATATGGTATATCATCATTGTGTTGAGTTGTGAGCCATCTAGTGCATCTTTTTTGTTATTCCCTTTCAACAAGAACAGGAAGGGTATCATGTTTGTTAAAAAATAAAGATTTCCCATAAACCACTGCAGCCATTTTAGCTTCTAGAAGAACACCAGTGAAGCTATCCTTCATTCTCCCTTTGATATACAGATGTCTGTAAGTTCTTACATTGTGTTTGTTAAAGTCACATACATAGCTAGATAGCATTTCAATGTACTGCATTCAATGTGAATATAGGTAGCTGTTTGCACAAAATATATTCATTGTATGTATTTGTTTGAGACATGCGTACAAGCATATTGTAATTTCGGTTTGTGTGATTGTTTAAATGTATGCATTGTATGTATTTGTTTGAGACATGCGTACAAGCATATTGTAATTTCGGTTTGTGTGATTGTTTAAATGTATGCATTGTATGTATTTGTTTGAGACATGCGTACAACCATGTTGTAGTTTCGGTTTGTGTGATTGTTTAAATGTATGCATTGTATGTATTTGTTTGAGACATGCGTACAAGCATATTGTAATTTTGGTTTGTGTGATTGTTTTCAGTTTACAGAATTATTCTCCTAATTGGGGCGGAGAAGAGTGCTCAGTTGACCATCTCCCTATAAATTTAGATCAGCTCATGGGGAGTGGTCACAGTTCCTGGGGGAAAATTAAACAGATGGGGTGCTGCTTTTGCTGAGGAGCTGTTTTTGATGGCGTGCTAAGACGCAGTTGAACACAGCAGTTTAACTAAAGCAGGATAACTCAAGCAGCAGGAAGATACAACAAGAAACTCTACTGCATGCTGGACAGACTGCAAGCAAACACCCTGGGAAACATCTCTTACAAGTCTGAGTCCCACTCCGTGTACCTTTTAATATGTCCCCTCTACTCCTCCTTTTCATATTACTATCCTGTGTTCCCAAAATCTCACTTCTTTACCCCTCTGCTCCACCCCAAAACTTGTACATCTCACCCTCACTGCTACCATCTCCCTACTACTGCTCTCATCACCTCCTGCTGATACTTCACTCTCCTGCTGACCCAAACACCAGGGCTGGAAGGCATGTACACTCATGTACATCCCGCTCCCATGTTACTTTCCTCACCCTTCTTCTTCTCCTCCTAACCTCTGGGGATATCTCCCCAAACCCTGGTCCTCCAATATCTCACGACCACACCAGGCATCCGCTTTCTTCCGGGAATAGCCGCAATCCCCTCAATTTAATATCAGTCCCCGTGCTCCCAAAAACCACCCTCCCTTTTTCATGTGCGCTATGGAATGCCTGCTCTGTCTGTAATAAGCTCACCTCTGTCCTTGACCTTTTTGTCTCCTGCTCCTTTAACCTACTAGCAATTACAGAAACCTGGCTTCAAGCAGCAGATTCTGCTTCTCCCGCAGCACTTTCCTATGGAGGCCTCCTCTGGACCCACTCACCCGGACCCAGTGGTCGGAAAGGGGGTGGGGTTGGTTTGCTTTTATCCCCACTGAGCACCTTTTAAGTCCTCCCTAACTCTCCCTCTCTATCCTTCTCTTCTTTCGAGACTCACTGCATCCGGCTGTTTTCTCCCATTTCTCTGAGGATTGCAGTGCCCTACCGGCCTCCTGGATCGGTGTCCCGCTTTCTTGATGATTTCTGCGCC
This sequence comes from Staurois parvus, assembly GCF_062004578.1. Classification (NCBI taxonomy): domain Eukaryota; kingdom Metazoa; phylum Chordata; class Amphibia; order Anura; family Ranidae; genus Staurois; species Staurois parvus. Next base: position 224,400 of record NW_028318459.1, read on the forward strand.
TGGTTACCCTACTTTTTCTCCTCTGAACTACCCACTATCATTCTCAGAGATTTTAACATCCCTATTAATATCAACAACCCGGCTATATCCCAACTCTTCAACTTAACCTCATCTTTCGCATCAGCACAATGTATACAGTCCTCCACTCACTCTGATGGGAATACATTAGACCTTGTTTTCTCCCATCTTTGCACTCCCTACAACCTCACAAGCACCCCCTTTCCTCTCTCTGATCACAATCTCATCACCTTCACAGTGTCCTCATCTTCAAACACCTATCCCTCCAAGTGCAAACAATTACTCGCAGAAACCTTCACTACTTGAACCCTGCTCCTTTCCACTCTTCAACTAACCAACTATGACAGAATCTCTCCCCTGTCCTGCCCTGACCTGGCCACTACTGTCTACAACAGTTCGCTTTCATCCACATTAGACTCACTTGCTACTCTAACAACACGAAGCATCAGGCCCCGACCATTACAACCTTGGCAGACTGACGACACCAGAAATCTTAAACAACATAGTCGTGCGCTGGAGCGATTGTGGAGTAAAACCAAATCTCAACAAGCATTCACCCTATATACAGTATATCTGCTTTCTTAACATATAATTCCTCACTTCATGCTGCCAAACAAGCCTACTTTGTCACTCTTATTAATACCTTGTCATCCAGTCCTCGTCATCTCTTCTCTACTTTTTAACTCTCTACTTTCTCCACCTCCACCTCAACCCTGTACCTCACTCACTGCTCACGAGATTGCAAATCATTTCAAAAACAAGATTGACGCAATTCGTAGGGGCATTGCCACTGTACAGACATCCATCCCACTTAACATACCTTATACTAAACCTCCCTCAACACTTTCCTCTTTTGACCTCGCTACTACCGAAGAGGTCACTAAGGTTCTCAGAAGCCCATCTCACTACCTGCCCCCTGGATCCTGTCCCCTCACAACTACTACGGTCACCCTCTTCTTCCATCCTATGCTTCCTCACTCACATCTTCAATCTTTCCCTCTCTACTGGTGCCTTCCCCTCCCCTCTAAAGCATGCTGCTGCCAGACTCATCCACCTTACTAACCGTTCTATATCTGCCACCCCTCTCTGCCAATCCCTCCACTGGCTTCCCATTGCCCAACGGATAAAATTCAAAACATTAACAATAACGTATAAAGCTATTTATAACTCTGCCCCAAATTACATCACCGATCTTGTCTCTAAATATCACCCAAACCGTACTCTCCGCTCCTCGCAAGACCTCCTGCTCTCTAGCTCTCTTGTCTCCTCCTCCCATGCTCGCCTCCAGGACTTCTCCAGAGCTTCCCCCATCCTCTGGAACTCTCTTCCCCAATTTATCAGGCTATCACCTACTCTGCTCACTCTTCAGGGATGCCTATCCTGCCCTCAGCTAATAATGGAATCTTCTATTCTTCCAACCAGTCCATCCCCCACAGTTACTACCTTTTGTACCACTAGCCCCTCCCTCCTAGATTGTAAGCTCCAAGGAGCAGGGCCCTCCTATCCCTCTTGTATTGAACTGTATTGTTGCTGTATTGTCTCCCGTTATATTGTAAAGCGCTGAGCAAATTGTTGGCGCTATATAAATCCTGTATAATAATAATAATAATTCACAGAAGTAAATTCAGTTTTTGAATGAAGCACAAAGCTGCTTCTGTCAGTTTTGTTAGCGAGCTATCGGCTAACCTTTAGTAGGACAGCATACTAGACAAGTCACCAACTCTAGATCCAGCAAAAAAAAAACCCAGCCTATAATGCTCCTCCTCTAAGCTTTGACAGTTGCAGTATTGTCTTACACTGAGAAAACATCCTTTCCCCCAATTAATAGTGTATAACAAATCTGAGTGATGAACCGAAGATTTCAGATTTTGAATCACTAATCTATAAAATCTTATTGCAGGGCTGGATCTAGCCAGGATGATGTGGGGGTGCAGTAAAAAATGTCAGGGGGGCAGAGGATGGGAGGTCAACAGGGGAGTGTTCAGGGGTAAGTATGGCAGTGTACATTGGGTCTGCAGGACAGAGTATGTATATTAGGCCCCTAATAGACATACAGAATGAAAAAATTGTTTCAATTTGATTCATTATTTTAATAATTTCATTTAGTTAAATTCATTTTTTGGAATTTGTTTCGCTTAGCTTTGTTTTTTCATTTTCAAATGTGATTTGAATTTTGTTTGAATTAAATTCGACAGAATTTGGAAAATTTGAGAAGTATTGAATCGGCATTAGAAATCAAAGTTAATCTATTTAAAATTCGAACTTCGGAAGACGGTTACATTTTTTCTATTTTATTCTATTCTATTGTCTTTTTTTCAATTATATTATATTCTGTTCTATTCTATTACTTTATTTTCTATTCTATTCTTTAATTTTCTATTCTATTCTGTTCTTTTTTATGCTATTCTATTCTGTTCTATTCTATTCTTTTCTAAATTAGAATTTCGGAAGGTGGCTATATTCTATTTTATTCAGGCAGCACAGTGGCTAAATGGTTAGCACTTGCGCCTGGCAGTACTAGGGTCACTGGTTCAAATCCCAACCACGGCGCCACCTGATTGGAGTTTGCATGTTCACTCTGTGACTGCGTGGGTTTCCTCCGGGTACTCCGATTTGCTCCGGTTACACACCGAAGACATGCTGGTAGGTTAATTGGCTTCTGTCTAAATTGGCCCTAGTATGTGTATGTATGAATGTGAGTTAGAGACTTTAGATTGTACGCCCCTTGAGGGATAGGGATGATGTGAATGTACAATATATGTATGTAAAGTGCTGCGTAAATTGACAGTGCTATAGAAGTACCTGAAATAAATAATATTATATTGTAATCTATTCTATTTTTTTCTATTCTATTCTAATATTTTATATTCCTTAATTTTATATTCTATGGTTTTATTTTCTATTCTATACTTTTCTTTTCTGTTCTAGTCTTTTATATTCTTTTCTATTTTATTCTAGTCTTTTATTTTCTATTCCATTCTGTTCTTTTCTATTCTATTTTATTCTATTCTTGTTTTCTAATTTGATTTTGTTTTCGAATTCTATTCAAATTTGAATTTCAGGTGAAATTTTATTTTGTTATTTTGGATTTGTTTAATTTCACTACTATTGTAATTCAGAAATTTGGATACATCCAAATCTCCAAATAGTGAAAAATGTGTCCAAATGAATCGCACATATTTAGTTCTTAAAAACAGTATAAACAATGTATAAACACTGATGATATTAACAATACTCATAACATGTAAGCTGCCTGACTTTACAAATGAAAAGTTAGGACACCATGACAAAATGTGAGCAAGACTAGGTTTATTAAAGACATGCAGCACCCTGAGACAGAACAGAAATTTTCTGCGCTTGGCCAGTAGAGAGTCTTAAATGGGGATTGAACAGAATCTGTGCCAGTTGTATACAATGCTACAGTCCAACAAAATACTAATTACTGAGACAATGAACACCTCGGTCAGGCCTATGTGTAGCATGATGTATAGAGTGCAGGAGTAAACTAAACAACGTATGGAGTGCAGCAGTCAAGATGAGTGCCACGTTCACATCACAGTCCTCCCTTACATCAAAGTCCCCTAGCATTCCCCACATACATCATTGTCCCCCTTTCATTCGTATCTACAAAGTCCCACCTTACATCAGTGTCCCCAGAGTTCCAACACCTTACATCAGAGTCTGCAGAGTTCCCCCTTACAACAGAATCTGGTGGAGTTCCCCCTTACATCAGAATCAGGTAGCGTGCCCCCTTTAGAGCTTGGCAGAGTGCCCCTTTACATCAGAATCTAGTGGAGTGCCTCCTTACCACAAAATCCAGTGGAGTGCCCCCTTACATCAGAATCCAGCAGAGTGCCTACTTACATCAGAATCTGTGGAAGTGCTCCCTTACATCAGAGCCTTACAGAGTGCCCCCTTACATCAGAATCCAGTGGAGTACCCCCTTACATCATAAACCATCAGACTGCCCCATACATCAGAATCCAGATGAGTGCCCCCTTACATCAGAGTTCAGTTGTCCCTAAGTGCTAACTGGACATGAAATCAACTGGGCATCAGAGTCTGCAGAGTCCCTCCTTACAGCAGAGTTCCCCCTTACGTCATAATCCAGCAGTACTAAATTGACATAAACTGGACATTCCAAGTTTGTGAAGTTCCTGGAAGAATGGGACAGGGGAAAGAAATGAGGGAGAGAATGGAGGGAAATGGAGAGAGTTTGGTGAACTGCTCACTCACCTCAGTCTAGTACCTGCAGGCATCAAACTTGCAGCCATGATAGATCTGCTGGTTTCTGTACTTCAAATCTTCCGCCCCCACACATCCCCTTTCTCAGGAATAGAACTGGCTTGGAGGTTACAGTGTGGGCACAGCAGAGTCAGGGGATAAGGGGGGCAGGAGGAGGATCAAGCGCTCTCTCCTCTCCTGTTTGTGGGAAGGGAGGGAAGGGTGCTGGCTGGGCATTGTGAGTCTTGACAGGTGCAGCCAGCTCCTCCAGGTTCAGTTTCTCCTGATGAACAGATGGCAACCCTGCCCCAACACATCATACATGAGGGAGGGGAGTTGCCTTGGTGGGGTCTTACAGTATAAAGCTGGCCGTATATGGATCGAAAGTGGGCTGGTTCAGCAAGGACCAAATTTCAATCTTAGTGCGGCCATGCCTGTTTGTTAGAAGCTGATTGGGTCTTATGTAAAAATGTTTCTTTATCAGCCAGTGGCAGCTATTGATCTTGTATTCTTACAGTGGAGAGTCCCCACTGTCCTGGTGGTGAGATTCCTTTATCCACCTCGCTACTGTGGATGGAAGAATCCATTCATTTTTTTTTTCTCATTTAACTTGCTGGCTGAACGGAAAAAAAATTTAATTTATGGCCAGCTTTACAATAAGCTGATGTTAGTGGTTTGTGGAAGATAAAACAGCTAGGGATAATAAAAAGTGAGTTTGTCAAAATTAATTAAAAGCAAAACTCCAAAAATAAAATAAAAATAAATGGCCTACTAAAGGATACTCAGCTTCAATCCAGAGATTTCCCCCACAACCTCGCAATGGTTAAATTCACATCTATTATTTTATTCTCTAGTTCAGCTTTAATAGTGAAGATAGGGATTCTTACAAAAAGCCTTTTTGTTTACACTACTCTGGATTAACACATGTGAAAACAACTGGAAATTTGTAGCAGTTGAAAGATATACAGAGGAAAGGAAAGGCATAGGTCATGTGACTCACTTCCATTTGTCCAGAAAAAAGGAGCATGAATCTAACTGAAAATGCTACAGTATAGGAAATGTACCGATGGTATTTTTTATTGCTTGATAGTAACACCATATAAGATCTATGCAAGAGAAAGAAGCAAGGAAAGGAGGTATATTTCTTAGTAAGGGATACTGATCTTTGCAATTTAGATTTGTGTTATCAGCATTGTCTGCTGTAAATTGATACAATTTAATCATGGATATAAACTGTACAGGAAATAAATTATCATCTGCAATTTTGTTCTAGTATGTCTCATCCCTCTTCAACACATGGCTGTATTTCACAGTGGTGCCTAACCAGTAGCTCAGGTACCACATTTTGGCTCATCTTTCACAAAACAAACTCTCAAGAGATACACTGTACCCCCTTGAACACATTGCACACATACTATAATGATGCTACCTCTTCTTGTGCGAGTAATTGTCCCCTGGCTGTCATACTGGTCCAGTGGCTTCAGTATTTTTTAATCCCTACTTCCCTTTAAATTCAGCTCCTACAAACTTGATGTTATGGGTCAGTAGCTTAGAAAACATAGAAGTCAGGCAATCAACATGATAGGCAAGCATGTAGTTCTTGTAGAGTAAGAGTTTAGTAATGGCAGTCCCTATATTTTTTTAAGCTAGGTTTTCATAGCTGAAATTATTATGACTGACTTTGAACATACCCTTTAAGCTTTTTTTGAAAAAGCATAAACTTTCAGAAACAGTAGCTGTTGGTCTAAAATACAAATGAATTGAATACTTGTGAGCCACTAAAAGTTTTCTTACTTTTAGAGCAATTGATTCCGTGTGTAAAAATAATGAATTGGTGAACTACTAATTAATTAATTACGTGCTTAACTAGATATTAGATCGCCAGGTACTTATTACACCCTCTCCAGGTGTGTGGATGTTAGCTTTATATATCAATATTGTACCGCGCTCCAATGTATACAACTATGAGTGCTATAATAAATTATAAATGTAGTTACTACATCCCCCAGAGGAAGCTACGAGCCCCTGTAGCGTAACGCGTAGGGGAGGGGCGGTGACGTCATCACGCATCCACAGAGGAACGGCGAGTATATCGAGTGAAGACACACACACCTGCAAGGCTGTTTGTAGGAGGATTTGGATATATTTTATACAAAGCGCTACTTTTATTTATACCATGTGAGTGGGAGATCAGAAGCTCATTAAACAATTGTTACCCAGGATAAGACACTATGTTTCTTTTTCCCTTCTCTGTATGTATCGGCTATAAAGGATTAAGTCAAGCAGCTAGAGGAGAAAGTCCTTATTGAGAAGGCTGTATTGAGGAGAAAGGAGAGGAGGAAGGAGAGAGAGGTTTATGCCATGAACATTGACCTACCACGCAGATTAGATTGAACTACAACACCATCTCAATTCGTATGAACTGAACTGTCATTCCCATTCCAAAAAAAATTTTTTTTCTTAAATCATTTTTTTCTTATTTTTTCTCATTTTTTCATTTTATTTTATTTTATTTTTCATATTTCATATTTTCACTTTTTATTAGGTTTTTGCACTTATTTAAAAATATTAATTTTTTTTTATTTATTTATATATTTAATCAATTATGGATTTAAGTATTATGGATTTAGAATATTATTGAATTATTGGTGATACACTTAAGCCATTTATAATTTATTATAGCACTCATAGTTGTATACATTGGAGCGCGGTACAATATTGATATATAAAGTAGCTGTTGGTCTGGTGTTTTGGATGAAGCTATTGTAATCAGGGCCCAGGACTCAGGTCTTTGCAATGTGTACCCATGTTTTAGCCTACTATTATGGCCTAAGTGCTGTGTTACTATTGGATTTATGATCTGTGTTTTGTACTACAAACTTTATACCGATTTGTCCAATACATTCTTTGTATTTTTGTTTCCTCAAATCTGTAGATAGGACAAAGATAAGTCTTTTTTGCACAAGGGAGGTAATAGCAGGTGCCTTCTGTAGGCAACACTGTCATTTCTAAAGAGGACAGGTGTAAAATGAATGTTGTACATCATCCATGATTGTTTCCCCATATGCCTCTTAAAGTTGAAGAAAATACTAACAATAACATTTAGAAAAAATGCCCCCCCCCCCCCCTCCTGCTACCTATCCTACCTAACCTGTATAAAAAGATCTGTATACTTATTTTCAATCCGCTCTGGTTTGGTCACGTAATCCTGCTGCTCTATGTATGGATGTGCTCAGCAATGGCTGTGAATCCAGGGAGCCGTGATGTCACTCATAGGTTCTCATGGCATAGCCGTTGTCAGTGCTCCCTCCTCTTTCCTGCAGCAGCCGCTCTCTGATACAGGAGAGCCATAGCTGTGGGATCACACGACCAGAGAGGAACAGATTAAATATAATTAGGGACACGTGTCTTTTTTTATATAGGGGATAGGTACGGATAGGTGAGAGAGGGGAGATGGAACATTTGTAAGAATAATTAGAATTAGGCTTTTTTTTTCAACTTTAAGACACTTCATATATGATGTACAGCACCACCCCCTCACATTAAGCCCCACCCCTTTCAACATCACAGTTACAGCTGGTGCAAACACTGTTTTGCACCAGTATATACTGCAGGAAATAAATATAAGAAATAATTTTGCTATCTTTAGGCACCAATGAGCCCCTATATTATTAACACTGCAGGCAGGGCTGGTGCTAGACTATTTTGTGCCCTAGGTGAGGCCAGCTACTTGCACAACTTCCCCCCCCCCCAAAAAAAAAGAAAACTTAAAAATAAAATGAAACTCCACACATAGCTAATCCTTGCCAATGTTAGCTCATGTGGAGACTGATTGGGGAGCTGGGAGGAAGTGATGTTGTGCGCAGCACGGCTTGCGTGGCACCTCATTGGCTGGACACCTCCTCTTCACGGATTGGCTGAAGTTTGTAGGAGACGGCTTCCTCTCCAGTCAACATCATCCAATCCTGTCTGGGGACAGTGACACCATGACCCAGAAGTAATGTTTTACACATTGCTTAGGGGTCATTAATAGGAAGGGGAGATCAGTGAACAGCTGTATGGCAGAAGGGGGTTTTACACAACATCCCACCACTATTGCCATACTACGGAGGCAGTGCCTTTGCAGCATGATGGGGAGTGGTTGAGGGACAGTAACATTTTTAATGTCCCTCAAATACAAGTGTAAATAAGAACTAACAGGAAGCATCTCACTGTGCTTATGTGACTGTCATCATTATCATGACAATGATCACACAGTACAGAACATGCTATATGTCTGTGTGTGTACAGCGTATGGCTGTGTCTCTGTGCCTCATAAAACAGAAATTGTGGTGTTCCCATTGTTGCATGTGCCCTCGGCCACCTCTCTGTTGAATCACCTCCAGCCACTGGGCTACAGCCTCGCCTTCCGCCCTCTGCGGCAGAGGAAGAGATAATCACTCCGCCAGTGAAAGGCTGTGAACAGGCGCAGCCGGCCGCCTCTTATCAGCATTGCTTTAGCCGCCTGTGCCTGAAATAAAAAGAGTCCCTCTCTTCTCCTCATCTCCTGGACCCCTCTTGTGAATTGATGGGACCCAGGGAAAATATAATTAATGTTACAGCAGGGCCAGCAGTATTGTCCTATCGGTGGCCGTGGTTGCACCCTAGGCGGCAGTACGCCCTAGGCGGTTGCCTAGTGGTAGCACCATCTCTGAGTGCAGGTCAAATGGCACCTGCTGAAAAATGGAAAGTCTTAGCATGTACTCTTTGAAGACAGTAGTAGTTGACCTCTTTCTAGTCTACAGTAACATGAGGTGTCACTACTGTGACCTGATAGTTGTTTCAAAACTTCAAAAGTATTTCCAATTAGACATGACAAAATGCCAAAATTTACAGGACATTGAAACATAGGAGATCAGTGAACAAGACAGGATCAGTGAGGTGCAAAACAGAATTTCTAAGAATTTTATCTCCAGCTCAGGGGCAGACTGACACCTCATGGGGCCCCCGGGCAATAGGGGATCATGGGGCCCCTGTGTCCTTGCCCAAACTCCAAAAGCCTATGAAAAAGGTACCAGGGGCATCTCATGGGGCCCCCTACTTACCCCGGGCCCTCAGGCAGTGCCCGAGTTTCCAAATGGTCAGTCCGCCCCTGCTCCAGCTATATGTTTACGACAGAGTGGGGAAGCTTCAGATTTTCTGTCAAGTTTGAATTGATGTCTGCGCCACCGCTGGGGTGATTCACCCTCTATTTGTACTGGTGACCACTGTCACTGGAACAAAAAGTGATGGGAAATCCAACATTTTCAACTGTCACTGCAACAGAAGGTTAGCAGAAATGTTCTATTAGTGGCACCTGTTCCGGTGGTAATTGTATCTGCAGCCACAAATGGCAAGCTAAAATTGGATATCCCATTCAAAATTACAAATTAACATTTGCTGCAATATTCAGCTTCAACTCAGAGGTTCCCCATAGTACTTATTTTTCACCATGAGATGCCTCTGATGGCGAGGGTCAGTTAACACACTTCCTCTGAGCCCAGGCTGTAATGGAACTGCCCCAGCCTGTGACTACACAGTGAAATTAGAAACACCACAGTAACGAGTTCATCTCTATGTCACTCTGCTTTCAGCTCTTGTCAGCATGTTCTTTTTTAGATCATGTAATGCCTGCTCCCTGGCCTACTCTCTGCTCTGCTGTTTCCTTTCACACTCCAGCCCTGCTGTACAGAGGCTGAAACCTGTTCAAATGTAGGTACTTTTACTGTTTGCATTAAGCAAACAATAGATTTATTGGTGTATTAATTAATACAGAGCTGCATCATATTTTTTTTTCTTTCATGTCTGCCTATCATTCAGTTTAAGGCAAGAAATGTTATGGCTCTCATCCTACCTGTCACAACGCTCTTTCAGCGTTACCTATAATGCTACCACCTCCCCCTCACTCCCCCTCTCTGTTGGGGTCCCTCAAGGCTCCGTCCTTGGGCCCCTTCTCTTCTCCATCTACACCTCCTCCCTTGGCCAACTCATACACTCTCACGGCTTCAACTACCACCTCTATGCCGATGACACACAAATCTATCTCTCAACCCCCCACCTCTCCCCCTCGGTCTCTGCCCGAATCACACACCTACTGAGCGACATATCAGATTGGATGTCTCTCCACTTCCTTAAACTGAATCTCTCCAAAACCGAGTTTCTTGTCTTCCCCCCAGCCCGAACCCCACCCCCCATTGACTTCTCCATCACATCCAACAATGCCAATATCAAACCCGCCCTGCAGGCCAGAGTACTTGGTGTCATTCTGGACTCCAAACTATCCTTCCAGCCCCAAGTCCAATCTCTAACAAACTCGTGCAGACTCCACCTCCGCAACATCGCCAAAATCCGCACGTTCCTAACCCCAGAAACCACTAAACAGCTCATCCACTCCCTCATCATATCACGACTCGACTACTGCAACTCCCTCCTCACTGGCCTGCCTCGCCGCTGGCTATCCCCGCTTCAGTCGATCCTGAATACGGCTGCCAGACTCATTCACCTTTCCAACCGCTCCGTTTCTGCCACCCCCCTCTGCCAATCCCTCCACTGGCATCCGATTGCGCAACGGATCAAATTCAGAATCCTAATACTGACGTACAAAGCTGTCCACCACACTGTCCCGAACTACATCACTGACCTAATATCCAAGTACCGCCCAGCACGCACACTCCGCTCCTCACAAGACCTCCTTCTCTCTAGTTCCCTGGTCTCCTCCTCCCATGCCCGCCTCCAGGACTTCTCCAGGGTGTCACCCATCCCCTGGAACTCCCTTCCCCAACCCATCAGATTATCACCTACTCTCCTCTCCTTTAGGCGCACCCTGAAAACCCATCTCTTCAGGGAAGCCTACCCCACCCCCTGCTAACTTGCCAACCTCCTCCACTCTTCCTACCACTCCATCCCCCACAGCTATCTCCTCCTGTGCCACCATCCCCTCCCTCCTAGATTGTAAGCTCGAAAGAGCAGGGCCCTCAATCCCCTCATGTTTTGCATTGTATTGGTATTGTTCTGTCACATGTTCTGTCCCCCTTTGTAATGTACAGCGCTGAGTGAACTATCGGCGCTTTATAAATACTGTATAATAATAATAATAATGACCCCTGAAGGGAGGGTAAATTGCAGCTGTCACTGGATTTCACTTTTGCTTTAAGTGGTGATGGGCATATGTTAAGGCAAACAAACACCATCTTATGGGTTGAATCTGAAGAATTTATTTGCTCAAATACAGGCTGGGCATACTGAGCTTCACCTTGTTCTGATTTTAAGATATTTGTGAAACACAGAAATAATCATTTTTTTCTGCTTTAACTACCTTGATAATGAACTATAGCAATCCGATATATTTCAAGGAAGACGGTCAATATATTCTTGCAGATGAAGAAAATCATCATCTCATTGAGTACTCTCTCATTGATGGTCAGGTAAAGACGGAAGACGAGAAAGGGTCCATCCTGCATTATCACCGCAATTAGCAGACTCCATATTTCACTGGTACAGCAGGAATGTGTGCAATTCTCACTTCTGTTAGGAGACTGTGGATTGACAATTTTCTCTGTCTCCTCTGGTGTTGCAGACCCAGTTTGAGTGAGAACCAGTGTGAACTGCAGAACTGCCCAGCTAAAAAGGCTGAGTCCCACAATGGTCATATTCTGGTTGGTTGCAACAGATGGTTCCTTGATCAATAAAAGTATATCCAGGAGATCAGCACCTAATCCAATATAGATAAGTAGTAGTTGAGAGAGTTGGTCTCTGCTCATCTCCCCTTTTGGCATCAGCCAGCGTGTTATAACTAGGACTAAAATCATGACCTGCTCCAATGCTTCTAGCCACTGAAACGATGGTTCAAAATTTGATATCTGCAGAAAAACAATAATAGTAAATATCATCAATACACTTCACAGTTACATAATTACTGTGGGTCAACTGTGGGTATAGGATTATAACTTTTTTTTTTTTTAATGGTTGAACTGGATGGACTTTTGTCTTTTTTCAGCCAGACTAGCTATGTAACTATGTAACTTCATTTATAGACAATGTTTTAAACGCCAATCAAAATGGTACATCTAAATTTAACCATGTAATTCAGAATACTTGTTTGTTGGCCTTAAACTACAGCTTTGTATTGATCTCACTCAGTTGGCTGCTGTATCCCTGTGGTTACTGATATCTTTGTGCACTGACTGCTACAGAATTTGAGAAATTACAAGGCAATGTGTTCACTGGTTGCTGCACTGCCCTGTCCATGAGTCCATTGCAATTTTAGCTATCTATAATATAACATATAAGGAAAGTTGTACTGATCTATGTCACAAAAGGATGCACTCCTTCCCATAAATTCCATTTCATTTGGCTCCATTATTGAGGATACCGTGGTGTTCATAAACCCCATAAACAAATGTTAGGAAGCCCTTTCTAAAGCTCTGTCCACCTTGCAGGCCCTGCCATATAACCATGGCCATCTGCCAAACTCTGGCTATCTGGTCTAAGACTATGTCTTGGGATACTGGTTCTACACTTATGGATCTTTCTGTCCTCCAACATCTGGAGCTCTTACCTATGCCCCGCGCTATAGTTCAGATGGATTAGTGGATACAATCCACCAAATTTCTGTTGGAAAATCCTACTCACAGTGAGGGGTGCCCCAACTTCTAAACGTTTTGGGACATTTCCTGGCATTCATGGCCATTTGCTCCCAGGACATTTCACACACTTGTGTTTAAAAGATTGTCTCTTGAGGCTTTCCCTGCCTACACAGTTTTATGTTCCAAATTTGCCAGTGTCTCTGCAAAGATTGGTGGATCTCCACACTGCAGCAAGCAGCTCCAGTCCCAGGGGGTCATAACCATAATGCTGGAGGGAAAGAAGCTTAAGGGTTTCTAATATAACCTGTTCACAGTTCACAATGAATAGAGAGGCTTCAGTCTTGTACTGGTTCTAAAAATTCTCAACAGATTTCTTTGGGTTCAAAAGTTCCATATAGAATCTGCCCAGTCAGTCATTGCTTCCCTCCACCCAGGGGATTTTCTGGTCTCTATGGACATCAAGGATGCATACTTACACATCCCCACTCCCCACGTTAGCACTACCTGCACTTTGCTGCTGGTGTACAACATTACCAATTTGTGGCTCTTCGTATTCCCTGTCCACTGCATCTTAGGTCTACACTAAAGTGGTAGCCCCTGTTCTTGCATGGCTTCACTCTCAAGGCATTCCCATTGTGGAATATCTGGGAGATCTTCTGTTTCAGGAACAGTCTGTGCAGACTCTATCAGCCAACCTTTGGACTGTCCAGACCCTACAGAGGTTTGTGTGGACCCTAAATCTCCAGAAATTAATGCTGGAACTGTCTCATCACTTGGAGGTCCTGATTCTGGATGTGGCTGTATTCAAGGTGTTGCATCCACAGGGAAAGCTCCAGGCTGCTTTCCCCCATGCTTCCATCAGACAATGCAACAGCAGTAGCTTACATCAACCACTGAAACCATAATCAGATTTGATCTTCACCTGGGAGAAAAGTTATGTTCCAATCCTGTCTACGATTGACATAGTGGACAAGGACAATTGGTAGGCAAATTTCGACAATCATCAACGTCTGGACTCCGGAGATTTGTCTCTTCACCCCAAAGTGTCTTACCACATGCCTGGTTAGACGTCAAAGTAACGAGAGGGCTTCTCTTATAGGTCTGGTTCAAACATCCTTATAAATGGTGGCAGGGAGTGAAAGGGCACAAAGTGGCACAGGTGCTGAGAGTTCAGTCCACAGATAACTGCTTCTGGGAGGTAACTTGGCAAGGAGATACTCTTGTATACTGCTTAGGAGAGCAGTGGAGAACTGGGTGAAGAAGACCACAGACTGGAACAAGTTGCTGATAGAGGTATCAGAACAGAACCCACAATAAGCTGGAGACAGATTCTGAGGAGGCCAGTGATAGGCAACCCAGAAGACAGATACAAAGCTGCACAGAAGGCAAAGGGAAGGTCAGGAGGAAAGTCAAGGTCAGCAATGAATAGGCAGCAGGATCACGGTCAGGAAGTGGAGATCAGCAACATGTAATCAGCAGGATCATGGTCAAGAAGCAAGCAAAGATCAGCAACGAGTAGACACAAGAGCCGTGGTCTGAATAAAGCTAGGTTACAAAAGGACATCAGAGCAGAAAAGAATACAGATAGCCAGGTCAGCAATGAAACACCAAAAATAAATGCAGGTTCAGGACACAAGGAACAGCTGAAGATCATCCAGTAACCTCCTGTTTCATCACTTTGGCATAAAGTCTGTAATCAAACATGTGTGCCCATGTTCCTGCATATAGACATTATTGCAACGGCTCACAAGCAATCTCACGCAAATACGCTTACTCACAAAACCTGTTGACAAAGATCTTTGTTCTGCACATTGGCTCACATGCACATCTTCTGAAACCATCCTGACATGTTTGTAGAAAGGTGGGGAACACTGGATATGGACCTCCTGGCTTTCATGTTCAACAACAAGCTGATAGGTTTGTCTCCAGTTCCAGGATTCCTCTGTCCTTTGCGGCAGATGTCCTGGCGACTCCACGAGATCAGTTCAGATTGAAAATCTTGGCTATTAAAGCCCAGGTTATGAGGGATAGGGGCCTATCTGATTCAGTTATCCCTACACTCCTAAAAGCTAGAACATCTATGCACCTATAAAGTGCATTTCTCATGGTGCAAGGTAAGGAATTTTTATCCTGCCTTTTCTCCAGTCTGATTCGGATCAACATCTGGCCTGAGAATGGGGGTCAAAACTCAGCCCTAGTAATCCTCTTCCAGAGACCACTTGTTACCCACTACCTTGTGTAGGGTGTCCTTCACATTGTTCCTCCTTTACAGTAACTAGTGACTCTTTGAAATTTCAACCTGGTTTTGTAAACAACCCTTAACAACCTACTTAAAGACAAGGCAAGGTTGTATTCAGGCACAATGGTTCTTTTCCTCCCAAGGAGGTCTTTTCCTTTCACCATAACCAGGACATTGTTCTACATTCTCTGTGTCCTGCTCCTAAACAGCCTGAAGAGATTGCCCTCCATTGTCTGGATATGGTGTGCTTGGTTTGAGTTTATCTTTCGGATGCAGCTTCTTGTCATCCGTCCAGTTCTCTCTTTAGTCATTCCTGAAGGTCTCCATAGGGGACAGCCAGTTTCTTGTTCCACTGTGACCAGGTGGATTTGCAAGTTCATTATTCAAGCTTATGAACTCAGGGGCAAGGTTCCTCTTTTTTGATCAAGACACACTGTAACCACTTCCCATCCACCAGGTCCCGGCCGATGATTACTCGCCAGCACCCGGTGATTGCCAAGCATCTCCGACGGGGGGGGGAGAACTGTTTGTTTACAAAACTGTTCTCTCCCCTGTCAGCACCTGCACACTGCTTTGCATGGCTGTGCAATTTTATACTTCTACTATTTATTATTATTTTTTCTTACAATGCTTTTTTTTGGGGGGGGGGGGGGAGTTGGGAGTGGAAAGTGTCAGTAGTTTATTTTACTTTATTTTTTACAATTTTATTTTTTTATTTTTTTTTAACAATTTTATTTTTTAATATTTACTGCTATTTTTTTTTTTTATCAGGCCTGTTGGAGACTTCGGTAAGATATCAGGGGTCTAAACACCCCTGACATCTCCTCTTTGAAAGGGAGTGAGGACAGAGATTCCCCAGTCCCTTTCTCTGCAGCCTCAGCTGCACTGAAGATGAATGAGTGGGAGACAGCGGCACCTGTTCATTCATAAACTGAAGCATAGTAAACACTGTTTTCAATGCTGCAGTTATGAATGGACAGAGCCAGTGATCAATACCGATGACTGACTCTGCTCATTCAGAAAAGGAAGGGGTGGGAAAATTACATATTTACCGCCCCTTCCTCCTCTCTCCATCCTGACACATCCCCCGCCCTGCAGCCAGCATGGCAGCACTGTGGGGGGGGGGGGGGTGAGGAGCACAGGGTGATAGGTGCAGTGGTGTGGCCAGTTATATGCACTGATCTCCCTGTGGGAGATCGGTGGTTGTAACTGCCCCCCACCACCGTACCGATCATCCCTAACTGTTAAATTTCACATGCTGCAGAAGGTACCAACCAGGGACGGGCCCCGTACTGGACTCGGGCACTTCGGCATTCCCAAATGTTCAGTCCACCGTTGAGCCTGACATATGTCTCATCCATGGGTGCAGTGTGGGTCAGATCACAGTTGCCCCCTGAGCCCATGTGCAGTGCACACCTTGCACCCATGAATGATATGCCTCTGGATATACCTGTACTTTCAATCAATTGGTTACAGAGTCTAATAGAGTGAACACAGTATAAAATCCAAAAGCACACTTACTGTATTATAGTGTAGGCTTTCTTTCCCTTTTTTCACCTGCTGATCTGACCAGTAAGTCTATTGTTTTTCAAAACAACAAGCTGTCATGCAGATTATATCAGTTACAGGCTTGGTACAAACCATTTACCACTGACAGGGGTGTTTACAACGACCAGTCTTATTTATTTATGTAAAACCTTTATCTCAAGAGAAAAAAGTTTGCTGTAACTGTTTATAATGTTTTAGATGGAGATTGGCTTCAATTTGTTAGTGTATTTAAATCTGCTAGCACATCTAACACTCCTGTCCCCACAGACTAACACTGCTGCTGTCCAAAGCTGCCCCCTGTGCTCATTCATCCAGGATGGGGACACTCTAATACAGGAGGTGTGTTACTGGCCAGATCACCAGGTGAAAAGAGAGGAAAAAATGCCTGTCGCCAATTAACCTAATTCGCTGCAAAATGTTCTTCCAGATCTTTTTTTTATTACTATTTACTTTGCCAGCCTTTTGTTGCCCCGTTCCAACTTTTTTTAGACACGCTGTTGCCATCTATTTCAAAATTACCTTATTTTTTTCTTAAAATGGTATATTTTCTTATTTTAAACATTTGATGTGTTTTCTATTGTGAATAAAATAAGGGCTTATGAGATTTACAAATCATTGTATTCTGTTTTTTTTGTAGCTTTTACAGTGTCCCAACTTATTTTGGAATTGGGGTTGTGCAAAACAGAAATTGGATTCTGAGTGTAACATATAGCTAGCATAACATCACTTTGATCCTGATGATAACTTAGACTTCACGTGGCATCTTAGCTAATATGTTTACAAGCTCCTGACCATACCCTGATAATATCTCAGTGGGACTGATGATAATTCACTAGTGTTCATGAAAATATTCATTCCTGAGGTCATTTGAGGATAGGTTGGAAATACATTGGCTTAGAACAAGCACACACTGAATACAAATTGTTTGCTTCTACAATGAATTTTATATAAGCAAAAATATATTGATTTTCTTTTCTTTTTTTTTTACAAAAGTTAATTTGATTTCCAATAAACACTTCAGGCAACACTGTATGTAAATTTGTTTGGTTCTATGAGACAAAAAATGTGTAAATAATTTAATAGAGAAGAGGAAGAAAGGCAGAGACAGTTTTCATAAAAAGTAGGAGATTCATATATATCTTCCGACAGGGATATAGGACAGCAACAGCTACATAAGCCTAATAAAAAATAAAACCTTTTTTTCAGAAATGATAAAAGTCAGTATAAACCATTAAATAATAATTAAAGTATTTTAATTAAAAAAATTAATTTATTGTAAAGATAAATTGTATGTTTTGTTTATATATTATTCAATGCTTAATGCTTATTGCAATTTACTTGTGCCCGTTCGAAGATCTATAGTGTCTGTCTGCTCAGACACCCACAGATATCTGCTCGCTGTGCTTTACAGAACAACTGAGCTACTTTTATTGCAACACTCCTTTTGGAAATCTAATGTTAACAGTGTGTTGCTAAGCACTTTAGCTGTTGGGCGATACATCCCCAACGTTCTCAGAAAAAGCACTGAATTTATCCTGGTTCCAACTGGGTTTACATTAGAGATTAGCATACCTCTAAACTGTCTTTGATTTGATGAACTGTCCCTCTTTTAGAACACAAACCTTCTGTCCCTCTTTCCTACTCAATTGTCCCTCTGTTTGGTTTGCTGTTTAGCCCTCTAAAAATATGTACTATTTAACTACCTGTAGAGCTAACCTTGTGAGGGCTGCTGTGTTTCTGTGTACCCCTAAGCTCTGCACAGCCAGGCAACACACATTTTCCACACTTTTATCCACAGTCAGTGAACTTGGTTTTTGTTATTTTATTAGGGGAAAGTAAATTGGATAGGGTAATATGGATTATGGGATGCCCAACATGACTGAATCAATGCATGGGGACAACTTCCTTCAAAATTTACAGAAACAGATCCTGGACTGTTCTTTTCCTTGAAAGCTATCAGTCTTTGCGGATCAGTAGCAACAACCCCTTATGGGTGAGGGACACACAAGCCCCCCCTGAAAATCAGCTGGACTTGTGTAATGCCCCTCTAGATAGCCAGGGGGAGCTAGAGTTTAATTTTTAATGAGGAGGGTTGAACAGCAGCCCAGGTGTAATAGTTAGCCAAGTTAAATTGAGGTCAGGGCTGGGAGGCTCTGCAGGTCAATTCCCTGATAACTTCCCCTGCCCTAGAGATCTTGGAGAAGATTCTAGAGGCAGTGGGCAGGGGTGAGGTGGGGCTGGCTTGCACACTTATGGGACCCTGGGCAATCCCCAAGCAGGAGGTTTGGCAGGGGGTCAGGGTAGCCCTTAAATGTGAGGGAGCATGCTTAGTAGGAGGAGAGTTGGAGTGGAAGATGAAGTGAGAGGCTGGAGAGCAGGAGCCTGGGAGGGAGCCCAGTTGGGAAGGGGCTCACCTACAGGGAATTTTTAACAGCAAAAAAATTCTCTTCTTGGAGAGCTAGCCAGGATCTCCTGGTGTACCACCCCAGACTCCAGATACTCCTCTATCCAGCTGTCTGAAGGAATCCTTGGGCAAGGGATCCAGTGCCTGTCACTTTAAATATGACAGTTCCAGATAGCAAGCTAATCCAGTTTCCCACTAGAGTGCTCCTTCCCCTTTCTGGCCCAGGGGGTGTAGGTCTACCCTCTCAGTCCTCTGTCTGTGAGCTGATGGATCGGTGGCTGCTTTCATGCCTTCCACTGGGCCGCTCCTTCCCTGCTACACATTTTAAAACACAAAATGGGGAATTTACTTATGATTGGGCATTGTGCAGCCATAATTAAATTTCTGTTTTAAAAGCATCAGTTTTAAGTTCTTTGTGAATAAGATTAGTGTGTGATTCACCAGGTGGTAAGCTTACCCATTTTGTCCAAAATATAAACCAATTCTTTATCATTTTTGTGTGTGTTGGTCCTTTGATGCAAGTTTAAAAATATGTGTTTAATGGCCCATTCACACTATCACCATGCGGTAACCTGCTAAAATACATGATACATGCATTGGTGTAATGTGATGTCATTCATTCTAAATGGCACCCCAACACACTTTGCCAACTAGTATACATTAACATGTATTGCAGTGCACTGCCATTAGTGCTGTATGCTTGATTTTTGGTCCATTATAGTGCATTGGGCAGCTTATTCAAATGGACACATTAACACTTGTGCATTTAACTCATTGCAGTGGACCAGACTGGTATAAATGGACCTAAAGAAGCCTACCTGTCTGTTTGCTTAAAGCTGTAGTTTGAGTGTGGACTATTTTGCATGCAGGTCTAACAAATTAAGCACTGAGTTGCATGTTCATGAGGAAAATAAGTATTTGATCCCATATCAGTCAGCAGGATTTATGGCTACCAGGTGTCTTTCATACAGGTAACAAGCTAAGATTAGAAGCAGTCTCTTAAAGGGAGTGCTGCTAATCTCATTTTGTTACCTGTATAAAAGACACCTGTCCACAGGAGCAATCAAACAATCAGATTCCAAACTCTCCACCATGGCAAAGACCAAAGAGCTGTCCAAGGATGTCAGGGACAAGATTGTAGACCTACACAAGGCTGCACTTGGCTACAAAACTATTGTCAAGCAGCTTGGTGAGAAGGTGACAACAGTTGGTGCAATCATTTGCGAATGGAAGAAACACAAAACATCTGTCAGCCTCCCTAGGTCTGGTGCACCATGCAAGATCTCACCTTGTTGGAGTGTCAATGATCATGAGAACAGTGAGGAATCATCCCAGAACTACACATGAGGATCTTGTCAATGATCTCCAGGCAGCTGGGACCACAGTCACCAAGAAAACAATTGGTAACACACTACGCCAACAAGAATTGAAATCCTGCAGTGCCCGCAAGGTCCCTATACTCAAGAAAGCACATGTCCAGGCCCATCTGAAGTTTGCCACTGAACATATGAATGATGCAGACGAGGACTGGTTGAAAGTGTTGTGGTCAGATGAGACCAAAATTGAGCTTTTGGCATCAACTCAGCTTGCAGTGTTTTGAGGAGGAGGAATGCTGCCTATGACCCCAAGGACATCATCCCAACTGTTAAACATGGTGGTGGAAACATTCTGCTTTGGGGGTGTTTTTCTGCTAAGGGGACAGGACCACTGCACCACATCAAAGGGACAATGGACATAGCAATGTATCATCAAATCTTGAGTGAGAACCTTCTTCCCTCAGCCAGGGCATTGAAAATAGGTCATGGATGGGTGTTCCAGCATGACAATGACCCAAAACACACGGCCAAGGCAACAAAGGAGTGGCTCAAAAAGAAGCACATTAAGGTCCTGGAGTGGCCTAGCCAGCCTCCAGACCTTAATTCGATTGAAAATCTGTGGAGCGAGTTGAAAGTTTGAGTTGCCAAATGTCAGCCACCAAACCTTAAGGACTTGGAGAGGATCTGCCAACAGGAGTGGGCCAAAATCCCTCCTGAGATGTGTGCAAACCTGGTGGCCAACTACAGGAAACGTCTGACCTCTGTGATTGCCAACAAGGGATTTGCCACCAAGTACTAAGTCATGTTTTGTGAAGGGGATCAAATACCTTTTTCCCTAATGAACATGCAAATCAGTGCATCATTTGTTAGACATGCATTTCTTTTGAATTTTGTGATGCAATTCTGTCTCTCAGTGTTACAATACACCTACCATCCGATTTTTAGATTGATAATTTCTTTGTGATTGGGCAAACATTCAAAATCAGCAGGGGATCAAATACTTATTTCCTTCACTGTAACTGTGCAAGCTTTAAGCAGGCAGACAGGTAAGCATCCTCGGGTCCACTTATACTAATCAGATCCACTGTAGTGCAACGATAAGCTAGGCAGGCACACATATACTTATAACAGTCCAGTGATTTTCAACTCCCACAGGGATCAGCTATGTATGGCACATGCATACATACATTAGTCCAAGCTAGACCAATGTAACTACACAATAGTCCATATCTAAACTTCAGCGTTAATGAATGGTGTATATGGTAGTAAATGGATGTGTTTCAGCATCGTCCCACAATAATTCCCCATTTTACATTTTTAATGTAAACTCCTATGGGCAGGGAATGAAGTCAATGGTTAATTTTACTCTGTAAGCATTATCTAATATATTGCAACACTATAAGCAGAGGCAATATAAAAAGAGGTTGCAGATCTGCCTTTACAAAAGTCCAAAAAAGTTTCCTTTACATACCCCTGTTACATACACCATGCTTGTTGAGGAATTGCTCATCAGGGTTCGTGTTTGGAGATATTCAAGTTCCAACATGAATATAGAAGGTATCACAGATGCCAAGTACAAAAAGACTGTGGGACTAAACCTAATAAGATAAAGATTGAAAAGATAATGATTTTGAATCTAGTGAAAACAAACACAATACTGGAACAGACCTATTTTGTAATATATTTAAAGCTGGATTTGAGGCAGCCTTGAATTTTGCCTAATGCCAGAGTTTACACTTGGAGATGGAAAAGCAGCACAGGAAGTCAGTCAGTTTTGTTGCAGTGCTCATGTGCTATCAACAAACAGGCTGATAGAAGGAGAGAACAGAGTGACAGACAGGGGAGCTCATCAGTCTGCTGCTTCTCCTCCTACTGTCCAATCACAGACTGGGGAGGGAAAGGCCCTTTAAATGTTACTTAATGTGATGCTAAGCTCTCCTTTACTACTGTCAACTGACTTTCTGTAAGAGGATGTGCAAGGGGGCTTGCGAATGGGTGTGTATTGGTGCCAAGCAGGGGCGGACTGACAACTCATGGGGCCCCCGGGCAATAGGGGATCATGGGGCCCTGTGTCCTTGCCAAAACTCAAAAAAGCCTATGAAAAAGGTACCAGGGGCATCTACTGACCTCGGCCCTCGGACCATTTGGGTTTCTAAATGGTCAGTCCGCCCCTGGTGCCAAGAGCACAAGTCCCTGCCCCGCTTCCTCCTGCTAGAACAACCCTCCTACTTGAAGACTTACTCTTTGCGATATTTTGCTCATCTTCATGCCAGAGGCCTCCCCATGATATTATCAACCATTAGCTTTTATATCCTGAAAAAAGGAATGTCCACACAAAAAGGTTGAGCTGCTGCACTTTATTGATGTACGTCAAGATGGCATTTACAGTCACATCACATAGACATACTGTCCCTGGTCACTTGACAGTACTTTATCAATCACATTCTGTATAGTGAATACTCCACAGCAGTCACATGAGAAAGCAGCACACATCACTTTTCTAGTAAGCCATCTTCCCTTAGTCTCATTCCTTCCCAGGGTCATTAGTACTCACTCAGAGGACTCTGATTTGCCTTAGGCTATCTGCATCCAGTTCACAACTTAATGCATGTAGTTCCTGAGACAGTATCACTGCAGTTCACCTCTGCTTAAGTATACTTCTCCCTGTTCCTGCAGGAGGATATCCTCAAGTAGGGAACACTTGGCCTGGCCTAAAAGGCCTTTTGCAACCCGCTCTAGCCTCCACCACCCTAAGAGACAGGGTGACTACAGCCAGCTCTTCTCTGCAGGACTACCTCACCCTGTCCTCCAGCCCTGGCCAGGGTCTCCACGAAGCTGACTACATCAGCATACTGGTGGCTCCTCCCAAACTGGCTTAAATATGGGCACTGACTCACCCATGACATTACTACAGTAGAGCTCCAGGTAAAAGGCACCTGATTACGCTATTTTTTGTTACTACACACTATTCTGGGGCAGAGCCACCCCGTGGCAGATTAGATAACTGTACCTACCTAAAGGTGGTTCATGTGTTCTGCATGATTCCACTGTATGAAGAAACAGTGAGAAAAGGAGATGCAGGGGTGTCTGGGGAGAATGGTACAAGGTGGCAGAAAAACTCAGTCGGAAACACTTTCATGAAAAATGGATTACGTGGTCCCTAAAGTGGAATTCCGGAATAACCCTAACTACTCTTAAAACTGTACCCTACACCGCCTAACACCTATACTTACTAACCTGTGAAAGAAAGATCTATATACCTATCTGTAGTACCCCTGCCCTGGGCTGGCTAAATTTAGTGTATAGCTCAGCTGTAGTCAGTTGAGCTGTGATTTACTTTTTAGGTCTGATCAGGTTTGTTCTTAAACCTGGGGGCCGATTGCTTCTGCCTGCCTCTGGAAGAATGTTCCAGAAATAGAACATTCCCTATATTAACATTATGAATAGTAATCTGACCCTAGCCGATTCCTGGGAAGCTAACCCAGAATACGTGGCTAGGCAGAAGATAAATATTTATGAGAATCTGATTGGAGCTCTCTTCCCCTGAGGTTCTTCCCCTTGGAGGGGGAGCATGTGTGCTGTGTTCCAGAGAATTACTGCTACTAGAACTCAGCATGTGCCATGTGCTGGAAGCCTGAAAGATGCTACCTGTCGAGGTTGGGCTGGAGGAAGGAAACTTTCACACAAGTGTTGCAAAGGAGCTGATTGGGAGCTGCCTCCTGGACATTGTGAATAGGACCTGTCATGTACATGATGTGGAGTCTGACATGATAAGGAAGGCCTCTTTTACATGTCTGGCTCAAGGCCCCTGGTAACAGGCACTGGCTGGACAACAAGCAGATGATCAGCACAGTCTGGCAAACTGGGTCGGCAACTTGCAGTTAGATTGGGTATACGTATAGAGACAGAAGAGTAGTCAGAGTTGAGGCCTGAGTCAGCAACGGTGAGGCAAGTCAGAAACCAGGAGTAGGCAGAGGCATATTCCTGTAGTCAAGGAAGGCCGTGCCAGTAGCAGGTAGTCAGACACAAGGTCTAGGTGCCTTGCCCTTAATTAGATTAATGTTATAAGGTTGCATTGTCATGTTTTTACTGGTTGTATGTCTTATCTTTTCTATGCTAATATCCCCAAGAGGAGAATGTCCTCCTGGGGGAATTAAGTACTGTATGTGTTTGGGTTTTAATAAACAGTTATTCCTTTAGTTTTACCTCCACATCTTGTCTGTGTATGATGCTTGGGGTAAAGGGCTGGTATCAGCTATTGGTCTGCTGGAAGGGTTAGAAGGGCAGGAGGCACTGTTTGGCGGAGGCACCCAGTTGGGGTGCCAGGCACTCCCTCACAAACCAGTTCATTTTAATAAAAGGAGTGTACTGAGGTTTGTATGTGTATGTTGCACTCTTGCTTGTGGCACAGTAATTAAAGAATATTTTGTAGGTAAAAGGACTGTGGCATATATTTGCTGAGTGTAGGGTTTTATTGAACTATGCACTTTTAAGCCACTCCCACGGTCAGCGCAATTTTACCACACCCAAAATTTAGTGCAGCACTCTCTGCACTCCACTTTATTTTTTCAGACCATTTTTTTAATTGGCCCCATGTGCCAGATGTGCCAGATACACCAGTCTGTGTATAAGGGCCGGATCAGAGGTCAGGGGGGCAGAGGACAGGGGTCACTGTTGGAGAGGCAGAGGACAGGGGCACAGCTCCTCCTCTCAACCCTGCACTGCACACAGCCTGGGCACAGGCAGCAGAACTGAAATCGGTATAGTGTCAGTCAAGGAAAGTACAGCATAGTCTCAAGCTAGGGCCAGAAAGTATCAGATTAGGGCATCATAGTGGCAGGCTAGGGTAGGCTTTGAGGGGGCACAACTGAAATATGGGGGGCATTGCACCCCCCTAGATCTGGCCATGCTGTGTATGGATTATTGGTGTTGAATAAGAATATTGTAAGTTAATTTAACTGTAGCAGAGAAAAGTCAGGTCTCTTGCAATATCAGACAAGGCTGTGCTGTGCAGTGGAATTGTGTTAGGCACCATTCATCATTTTGAATGGGATTGATACTTCAAGTGGGTCCAGCCACTATTACCATAGGTGATCTCTGGCTCTGCGAACAGGCACGAATAGCTACAGTCACTGACAGCCTGTCAGTGAAGTGTACGTCATTGCTATCCACATACAACTGTTGATTCTAGCAGCAAAAAACAGTAGATTCCTGCTGCTGGGATTCGCAGAGTGGCAAAACACTTATGTGAATGGTGCCTAAATCTTTGCAGTATATAGACATAAATACAATGCTTTGCCAGGCAGATCAGCTTGTTTATGTTCGTTTCATCTGTGTATTGAGCAGTTTGCCTGGAGTTCAACTTTATATCTAAAGCCCGAAACTTTTTTCTTTTACTTTTGGATAGAGTAGAGAAGGATTAAAACCCCTGCAATGTTTTGGCTGTCTGACTGTGAAGATTACACTTCAGCTATTGCTGAAACAGATGTCCCCATTAAAAGACTCCTCTATTCCTGTTCTGGTGACAACTGCAACAATTGATTAATGACTACTTTTCCAGTACAGGCGTCACCAGCCATTCTAACCCAACACTAAAAAAAAGGTTGCTTTAGATACAATTTAATAAAAATCACACTTATTTAATGCAACTTTTTTTTACTACAGTGATCTCCACGCACCTCTGGGTCCCTGCCCTGCTTCATTGTGAACACGGGAGGTTGCTCACTTGGTACAAACGCTATTGAAGTAACACTTTCCATTTTCTAAGTGTATGCAAAGCGTTCTCTGATTGATGGTAGAGAGACAGAGCGGTGATATCATGATCTTCACCTTGTCCAATCAGAAGACACTTGGCATTCATTGAGAAAATGGAAAGTGTTCCTTGAATGGCGCTCATGGCACTTCCCATTTTCACAATGCAGCAGGGTAGCTGCTTGGCACAGGACCAAGAAATGAGTGGCAATCATTGTAGTAGTGGTGCCTACTGTTAGAGCAGCCTTTCTCAACCTCTTCAATACAAAAGACACAAAGGAACCTTGAAAAAACTTTATGGTCTCAGGGAATCCCTGCTACAAATGACTATATCTACAACTCATGATATATTAGTATGATGGTCAGTGGGAAGAATGCTCCTTACACTTGTAGTTATTGGGAATAATGACCCTCTTATAGATAGCTAAAAAGTTCAATGGTGTCAGTGGGAACTTATCTGAGAGGCAGAAATTGCTCATTGCTCAAGGAACCTTTAGCAACCTCTGGAGGGACCCTGGTTGAGAAACCCTGTGTTAGAGTATCAAAGTTTAATATTATTCTAAATTCTAAAAGTCTATGAATAAAAAAAAAAAAAAATATATATATATATATATGTGTCATAGTGTAATGCTATTAATTTTGAAGGTTACTTCTCTGTCTTTGACATATAAACTAGATGGATTACGTATGCATTTCTATTTCTGTTTTGAACCTTTCTGTCAGCCTGTTGGGAGGAGATATATGTTTCAGTATAGATTCAAACCATATATGCAAGAATGGATGTTACTTTTATTTTTAGTATTACTACTATACTGGGAGAATATGTAAAAGTATTGCATCATGTTTATGTATAAAAGAGGTGTACTGAAGATGGGTACTTTCAGAGGGAAAATTACGATCTGAAAGCATGTACCATTCCATGTCCCTCTCCTGAATACTTGACATTCCTGTATATGCTGCTCTGCTTATGAACATTGTAACAAGCTGAGAAATTTCCTGTTTTTACTAGGAAAAGGCTTTCTTAAACCTACTGCAGTGATTTCCAGCTTCCTGGGGAATCCCACAGTTTAGAGTTAGATCAATGTAACTATGTAAAGATTGTCATACCTTGAATTCAGTTTTAAGGCCTCATACACACTGGGCTTAAAAGACACTGCTTTGGATGTTTTATATATTAAATCCTTTGGCACCAAGTGCACGCAAATATGTGGCCACTTGGCAGCTGGGTCTTGGGGCCGAGGGGCCACATATTTGCGTACCCAATGTAGATGTGCCAAGAGCACATGTGTTCTGGGCACTCCCAGCACATTTACGGAAAGGTCTCAATCGCAACTTACGGTCGTGAGCTTTCCAATCATGTGAGCGCCGTCGCATGATTGGCTGTCACAGTGTCTTTCTCTCCCTTGCTGTGGGGGGTGGGATGGCCGGTGTATGGAGGGTGGTGGTAGTGGAATGCTTTCTCAGGTAGGGGGGTCGGGAAGGAGGGGGTGGTGTTAGTTGCAGTCAGGCTCTCTCTGTGGGGGGGGGACAGGCGATTTTTGTGTTGCCTAGGGCAGCACAAAACCTAAATTTACCACTGATCTAAACACTAGGTTAGTTTGATCATTAATGCATTTCTGGCCAATGGAATCCATCGACGCCCAAACACTTGGTGTACCTAAACACACGTGCAATATGCTGCTTTAGGTACCCTTTTAAGCAGCTTTTCTCCTGCCTGGAGCTCTGGTGTTAGGTGGAGAAATCGGAATACCCAGTGTGCATGGGGTCTACTGGAAATGACCTGTCTTGTTACTAGCCAAAGTTAAAGCTCCTGTGTTTGCAAATATGTATAAAGATGATTTCTGGCTGACAATTATGCTAAATCTGAATCTTCACTAATGACTGAGAATGGCAGATCAGGGCAAACTGAGAGCTGCACACAGCCTAATCTTTTAAACATGGATGATGACCACTTTTTACAAAGAGACATCAAAGTCTAGCTCATGTTTTACCTTCACCGACTAATAAATGGGGCTTAGAGTAATAGGATAATCAGGCATGTACAATATGTAATAAAGCAAGCCCTGCAGTTTACTAATGAGAGATGATTAAAAGGATTTTTTAAATGAAGATATTTCTATTATGGGTGATTAGTACACTGTGTGCTACAGTGCTTATGGCCTTATTCATTGCCCTGGCTTACCTAACTACATCTTCTGCATTTTGTAAAAAAAACTTTTTTTTTTCATTTTTTAAAGTGACACTAAACAATATCTCTATTCTCCAAATATAATCTATACAAATCCACTACTGTTATTTATTTTTCATGAAATTGTCTCTTACTGTGTTTTACTGCCTCCTTGTAACGTCATCTGTGAGCTCCCGGACCTCCTTTTCCTCTTCATTTCTGTTTGTTTGGAACAAGCAATTTGTAACCTGGTGCACTGTATGTTCCAGAATAGTGTCTGGTTACAGAGATTAGTGTCATCAGGTGCGAGGTCCCTTTTAGTTAGAGCCCTCTTGTAGTGATGTAATGGATGAGTTAGTGCCCACATATAAGGCAGGTTAAGAAAAACCCTAATTCTGCTGGGGCAGGAGCCCATCCTTCAGGCAGATGTGGTCAGCAAGTGGAGACCCTGGACAAGGCTGGAGGACAGGGAGAGGTACTCCTGCACCCAGAAGAGCTGGCTGAAGACTTTCTGACCCTTATGGTGGTGAAGACCAGGGCAGGGTGCAAAAGGCTTTTTAGGCCAGGCCAAGTGTTCCCTGGAGTGAGGCTATTCCCCTGGAGGACCTAGGAGAGGTGTACTCAAGCTAGAGAAGTCTGCAGTGGTCCTAACTCATTTGGACTACCTGTAAGGAACAGTGAGTGGACAAAGACAGCTAACGTGAACCAGAACCTCTGAGTGAGTACTAATGACCCTGGGAAGGAGAGAGTAGGGCAAGATGGCTTAATAGAAATGTGCTATGTGTTGCTTTCACGTGTGACTGCTGCTGACCTTTCACTATACTGTATGTGATTGACAATGTACTGTCAAGTGACCCTGGATAGTATGTCAATATGGTGTGACTGTGAATGCCATCTTTAAAGTAACATCAGTAAAGTGCAGCAGTTCTATTTTTGTGTGGACATTTCTTCTTTGGGGAAAAAAAGGGCTGATGGCCAGTAATGTCATGAGTAGCCCTTTTGCACAAAGAGGGACACAGAATGGTGGAAGGGTAAAGCCTCAAGCAGGAGGGATGTTGTTGTGGAAGAGAAGAAGTGAGTCACTTGCAAGCCCTCTTACAAGTGTACGTTAGTTGCAGTCATGGGAACTGTTCTATGTACACTACAAATCCCATAGTCCAAAGCAGGGGCGGACTGACAACTCGTGGGGCCCCCGGGCAATAGGGGATCATGGGGCCCCTGTGTCCTTGCCCGCACTCAAAGCACACCCAAAAAAGCCTATAAAAGGTACCAGGGACATTTCATGGGGCCCCCTACTGACCTTGGGCCCTCGGGCAGTGCCCGAGTGCTCGAAGGGTCAGTCTG
The DNA here is from genome assembly GCF_062004578.1 of Staurois parvus. Classification (NCBI taxonomy): domain Eukaryota; kingdom Metazoa; phylum Chordata; class Amphibia; order Anura; family Ranidae; genus Staurois; species Staurois parvus. The sequence continues at coordinate 254,014 of NW_028318459.1, forward strand.
CCCCTGGTCCAAAGCCTATCTCAGGAGTGATCAACAGAGGGTGGCTACATTCCTACATAGAGTGGGACCATGGAAAAAGAGCATAACCACCCTATAACAGGTAGTCAGATAAAAAAAAAAGGGAAGCATATAACATTTTCTTCTTCCTCCTGAGATGTGGCGTTCTAGTCTGGGCAACCAAAAGCTGGAATGTGAGAGCTCTTTCAGATTGGCATTAATGTCTACCACCCTCTGAAAAGCATTCTGTGGAGGATCAGAGGGCAATAGAGCAGCAGCTGATAGGCATTCAGGAGGTGATCTGGTTAAATTCTCAATGGGGGATTTTGTATTTAAATACTATACCACAGTGGCAAGAGTTGATGTTAATGGGCTGCATTTGACAGACAGTGTCACTGGTCAAACTCGTCAAGTTATATCCGGCTGCAATGGAAGAACTGAACTGGGCAGGTGGGTGGTAAAACTGCAGCTTGTTTTTACCACCCTGTGGCTGCCCATGTGAAAGAGCCCTAACATATCACCTGAGGGTGGAGATTAGCACTGTGTAAGCTCCGACACAAGTGGTTGGCAGAGTGTGTGAAAAATGAGTATCAGTAAATCCTGATCAGCAATGTGAAAGATTTTCTTTAGCCCAACAGGAAGCGCTTATCATTTACTATACCAGTATAATGTCTAAACCTTTTCATGTTTGTGAATGCAATTTACAAATTACAACTTTGCAGAACAAACCATCTTGAAGTTTTGGTTTTCTTGCCCTCTAACCTTTAAAAGACTGTTAGCGCCACTGACCTAGTACTGTTTTTGCCTTTTTTTCTTTTATTTTCAGTCATTTACACATTTGGTAACTAAAGATACATTCAGTGATCTGAAAATTATAATTACCATTTCCATTCTCCTTTTTTGGTTACAGTAAGGGTGAGCACCATTTCCATGTACAGCAATAGAAGACCAATCACCAGCATCCAGTAGAGAGGGTTTTGTTTTACTAATACCACTTGCCATACCAAAAGAAAACCATGTACTGTGAAAATTACACGACTTAAAAAGGCCAACAGAATATTCCAGTATGGGACAGCCATGTTGTTATTTTCTAAAGGGAAACAAAAAGAGAAATTAAACTTTTGTTTTATTTGTTTATTGTTTATTCTTTCTTTAAGGGCTTTTGAACACTGGCACCTGAGCCCGCTGAACATAAATCCCAGTGTTTTCCCGTTCGGAAAGCCCAAGTGTTGCATGCAGCAGCCCATAGACATGAATGGCTGTGCACAGCTATACATGCAGCTGGGTATACGACAGAGCTATTGTAGACACAAGTCAGTTTTAATTTTTTCATATAACTGTAATCTAGACTTATTTCTATGCAAGTACCACTGTATACTGAGAGTACAGTCGTGCACAGGTATTCATGTCTATAGGAGGCCGTAACCAGCATCCGGGCTGCCCAGGAGGTGGGGAGGATGCCAAGATTTATGTCGAGTGGGCCCAGTCTCCCATGTATAAGAAGCTTGCAATGAGCAAATAGCTCATATTCAGTTTGAAACTTTATTTAACCGCTTCCCCTCCACCCTATAGCAGAAATACTGCTACAGGGCAGCAGGGGTGCGCAAAATCACATATATATGTGATTTTACATTTCCGGGTAGGGGGCGCATGTGCCCTACCCACGCCGCCATTTGCGGCCTCGGCCGTCAATCAGTGATTACTTGTTGGCACCCGGTGATCGCCGAGTATCTCCGACGTGGGAGAGACCTGTATGTAAGCAATACAGATCTCTCCCCTGTCAGCTCCTGCACACTGCTTTGTATGGCTCTGCATAGCAGAGTCATACAAAGCAGTGTGCTTACAATGGAAAGCACGCACACTACATACTGTAAAACAGCACACAGTTAACCCTTTGATCGCCCCACATGTTAACCCCTTCCTGCCCAGTGCCATTAGTGCAGTGTCAGTGCTTTTTATTAGCATTGATCACTGTATTGGTGTCAATGGGGATGTCATTGACACCAAGTCAGTTCCCCCCAGTGTCAGAATGGCCGCCGCAGTCCCATAGTCCCTCTATAAGTCGCTGATTGCCGCCATTACTAGTAAGCAAAAAAAAATCCAGAATATAAACAGCCATTTGTAAACGCTATAACTTTCACCTAAACCAATTAATTTACACGTATTGGGATTTTTTTTTAGCAAAGACATGTCACAGAATACATTTTGGCCTAAATTTATGACTAAATTTGATTTTTAAAATTTTTTTATTGGACATGTTTAACTACTTAGTAACCATGCTACAGCCGAATGACGACTACAGCGCAGCTACCCAGTTCTGGGAGGGCGTCATATGAGATCCTTCCAGAATGCGCCCTCCCACGAGCCCCCAATGGCACGCACTCACCAATTTCCGTGATTGCTGTGTCCTATGGACACAGCTGATCACGTGATGAGGTAAAAGGCCAATCATAGCGGCCTTTTACCACGTGATCAGCTGCTTCCAATGACACAGCAGATCGCAGAGTAAATACAGTTGCCGGTTAACGGCTGCACTTTCCTAACGCTGTCACAGCATGGGGAAAGTACTGCCAATAACCGGCAGCTGTCACAGAGCAGATCGGCACTGATCATCAGGGCACTGATCATCAGTGCCCTGAAGTGCCACCCAGCAGTGCCTCCCACCAGTGCCCAGCAGTGCCAGCCATCAGTGCCCAGTAGTGCCAGCCATCAGTACCCTCTAGCAGTGCCACCCAGCAGTGCCACCCATCAGTGCTGCCTGTCAGTGCCATCAGTCAGTGCTGTCAGTCAGTGATGTCAGTCAGTGTCGCCCCTCAGGGCCACCCATCATTGCTGCCTATCAGTGCCGCCTATCAGTGACCATCATTGCTGCATATCAGTGCAGCATCATCAGTGCCTCCTCATCAATGCCCACCAGTGCCACCTCATCAGTGCAGCCTATAAGTGCCAATCAGTGCTGCCTATCTGTGCCTCCTCATCAGTGCAGCCTATCAGTGCCAATCAGTGCTGCCTATCTGTGCCACCCCATCAGTGCTGCCTATCTGTGCCACCCCATCAGTGCTGCCTCATCAACGCACATCAGTGAAGGAGAAAAATTACCTGTTAGCAAAATGTTTTAATAGAAAGAAAGAAAAACTTTTTTTTTCTCTTTTTTTGTGTATAGTGCAAAAAAATAAAAAACCCAGTGGCAATTAAATATCACAAAAAGAAAGCTCTGTTTGTATGAAAAAAAATGATAAAAATTTCATATGGGTCCAATTTTGCATGACCGCGCAATTGTCATTCAAAGTGCGACAGCGCTGAAAGCTGAAAATTGGCCTGGGCAGGAAGGGGGTATAACTGCCCAGGAGGCAAGGGGTTAATAGTAAACAGTCAAAAATATAGTTTTTTTTCTCAAAACTGTTTTTTTTTTGTTTATAGCGCAAAAAAACAAATACTGCATAGGTGACCAAATACCACCGAAAGAAAGCTCTATTTGTAGAAAGAAAAAAAACGTAAATTTCATTTGGGTGCAGTGTTGCATGTCTGCGCAATTGTCAGTTAAAGTAACGCAGTGCCGTAATGCAAAAAATGGCTTGTTTAAGAAGGGATGTAAATCCATTGGAGGGCAAGTGGTTAATATGTTTATATGTTAAAACAGAACGACTTGGCAGCACTACAGAGGAGAAAGACCCTCAAAGCAGTGCCTTCCACATGTGAGGTCCCAGAACAGGCTCTCACACACACTTCTATCTCATCAGACAGGGGTAGAGATAACCACCAATGGGGAACTCAACACCACACATGCCATGCTGCCCACCTCAGATTGGGCTTACGTGTTTCAAGGGCAGAGCCCTCTTCTTCAGATGCTTTGAAGAAGAGAGCACTGCCCTTCGAAACGCATAAGTTACGCCCCTGTGGACAGGCACTGCTCAGGCTAGGTTTACACTAATGCGGTGCAGTACATTGCATGTGATTCACACAGGACCCGCACCGCAATCCTGTGCAAATCACATGCGATTTGTGTGGGTATTTACAATTATGGGATCCAATTCTGCACATCGCAGACTCAGCACACCCGCATCGGTTCGCATGAATGGGGTGCGATTCTGATGCGATGCAGAATTCGCACAGAAAAAGCTGTGAATTCAGTATTGCATCAGTGTGAACCCAGGCTCAAGTATTGGGACTGGATTGATTGTATGCATTCAGCTGTGTACCTTTGTGAGTACATTGTATTTTACTTGCACAATAACGGATCTTATGATAATGCACAAGGCAGGTTTTTTTCTAGTTAATGTTTATATTTTAGTTTTATTTTTATAATGACACCTATCCACATTCAGAGCTGTTTGACAGCACAAACTGTGAATAAATGAGCTTTTATTTTCTGTATTCACAAGGTCAAATCAGTGCAGCGGTTTAAAATTATTTTTGCTATCATGCTTATTAACAGATTTAAACCTGGTTTCATTTTTTTCTGAGGTAAGACTGCAAGGAAAATCAATTAAGAGCCATTAAAATGTTTCACAAAGCTTTCACAACACACAATTAGGATGTTATCACCTAATCAGTATAAATACAAACATATTTCACTGCTAAATAGACGTGTACATAAAACAGTTAGGCATTTTTTTAACCGTTTCGTGACCGAAGCTCATTGATGCCCAAATACCTAGGCCAAATTTAGCAGCATCAGCACATGTTGGTTACCTTGACAATAACTCGAGTTCTAATTTGTATACTCAAGTCATTTTTATATATATTTTTGGAACAATACATATTTTATACACTATTTTAATAAAAACCTTCCTTTTTTAAATAATAATGAATTTGCTATTATTTTTAATACTGTAATTGTATCTGACACTAAGGAGTTGATTTACTAACACTGGACAAAGCAAAGGCTGGTGCAACTCTGCATAGACAACGATCAGCTTCCAAGTTTTTTTGTCAAGGCTTAAAGTATTACTAAACCCAGGACCCTGCATTCACTATATCTGGTCTCCTACTGTACACAGAATATGGAAATGCAATTATTTTAGTAAATATAAACTGCTAAATACCTTTTCTCATCAGCGGTATACAGCAGACTTGTGACTTCTATCAGTGTCCGGCTGATCACTGGTTAACCTTTTAGGAAGAGTTTCATTCTCCTGTGACTGCCTCATGAGGCTGCATGACTCCTGACCCTCTGTTTGGATAGTGCTGATTGGCCCTGTGCTGATCACATGCACCCTACCAAAAAAAAAAAACTCTCTAGCAATACACGCTAAACTGAGCACGTGTAGAGTGACTCCTTGAGCTCTGTACTATCAGCATATGGATTGGGGACAGTAAAAGAAGGGGATGATCAGAGAAGACAGGATCAAACAGCCTTTTTACACAATGCAGAGGATTAACCCCTTAGGTTCCACAGTGAGTATAACAAGCATGCTTTACTGCATATACAAACTGATTTTACTGTTGTGGGTTTAGTAACACTTTAATTGAACAAGCTGACATTAGAAGCTGATTGGTTTCTATGCACAGCTGCACCACATTTTGCACTCTCCCCTTACTGTATTTAAGACCTAAACACTGTCATTATTCTGCTGCTGTGACATCTGAAGAATAAAGGCTTTTTTGTCAATGGAGTCTCCAGCCTGCATGTGGTCATAGTTGAAATAGTGATCATATGAATGGGAACTGCTCTTACCGGTGTGTATTGAAGCTGTCAGTGACAGCTGAGATTGAGAGCCATAGCCACACAGTGTGGGTGAGTTACTTAAAGTGAAACTTTAGTCAGAATATTAAGTCCTGATAAATTACTTCATGCAGGTCCCTTTTGCGTGTATAGTTATGTAAAACATTAAAAATTGGTGCCTATACTGTACAAAATCCAGTAATAAACAGTCTCATCCTGCTCTGCACAGCCATAGTTATTCTCTATTCTCAACACTGTGCCAAAAATCTGAGCCACCAGAGGCTGATGTGCTGACAGCCTAAAGATTTACTGCTGTTCAGGGACTCTGAGCTGCAGCAAAATGGCAGAAAACATGAGCAATTGTAGAGGCAATTGACAACACACATTCATTTTAATAGCACAATTATTAATGTGGAATCAGTGTTCCTTGCTAAACAATATTATTTTATCACGTTGGTATCATCCAATCATGTGCAAGCAAAAATGCTGTTATTTATTTATTTATTTTTAAACGTTCCTTGCACAAGATTGGGTGTTATTTACACCACATGCAGTAAAGGCTGAAGAAAATTCTCTTGCAAAGTGTAGAGCCTATTTGCCTTTAATAAATCAACCCCAAAGTGTCAACTGTTGGCTGCCAAAAGGAGGACATTTATTTATGAATCCCAGGCACAATGCCCTTGGAAAGGTGATATACAGATTGTGTGCAATACGGGAATCAAAGGAAAGTATACTTTTTTTTATATAAACATTAAAAAGAGATCTGATTGGTATAAATAGTTCATTCAGTTTTTTAAAACTTTTTTTTGTGTATAGTTTGTAATTATATATGAACATGGAAGCAGCCATCTTTGTTCAATACATATGCAGGCTCTGCTTCCTGCTTTGCAATGCTGCGCATTGGTTATGCTTTGCTCTTTCTTTTAACAATCCAAGTCTAAGAGTCTGCCAACTCCCTGAAAACAATGCATGCCCTATGTGTCTGATTTCTTAGACTAAGATGATAAGAGCGCCCCCAATGGCCAATATACACGTCTCAATATTAAATACAATAACAAAAATATAGACAAAAATATAAAAGCTTAAAAAAGTAATATAAAACATGACTTTAATTATTCTAACAGTGATATAGGTTTGTGCAGCACCTATCTTTCTTTCATGGGACTGGGTAATATGTGCACCACATGCAGTAAACTCTGAAGAATATTCTCTTGCAAAATGCAACTTCCCTTGCAAAGTGTACAGAATATTTGCCTTTAGTAAATCAACCCCAAAGTGTCAACTGTTGGCTGCCAAAAGGAGGATATTTGTTTATGAATCCCAGGCATAATGCCCTTGGAGAGGTGATATACAGATTGTGTGCAAGAAGAGGATAAAAGGAAAGTATTCTTTTTTTATGAACATTAAAAAGAGATAAACATTTAAAATAGACCTGATTCTTATAAATAGTTCAATCAGTTTGTTACAATCACTTCATATATTCTTTTTTTCCGAGAAAAGCTGGGAAGTTTATTTTCTAATGGCAGCCTGACACTCTTCTAGACCCATTTTCTGGAAGATCAGATCTGGGGAGAATTGGTCATCAGGGGAGCACCAGCACTGGGAATATCTGCTTAGTGCACAAAGATGCATGTTCAGTTGATAAAAGCATGCATATTTCCACAATAGCTCTAAGCCAGTGGTTCTCAACCTTCCTAATGCCGTGACCCTTTAATACAATTCCTCATGTTGTGGTGACCCCCAACCATAAAATTATTTACCCAGTAATTATAATTCATGAATGTCGTTTTACCTCCAATACTGCTGCTTTCAACACAGTAGCTGCTTTTAACAGAGTAGCTTCTTTCAACACAGCAGCTGCTTTCTACACAGTTGCTGCTCTTTACACATTGGAAATATGTGTTTTCTGATGGTCTTAGGGGACCCCTGTGAAAGGGTCGTTCGACCCCCAAAGGGGTCGCGACCCACAGGTTGAGAACCACTGCTCTAAGCAGTCATAGTTTGGCAGAAGGCTATCTCATATCTGTGGATGCCCTTATACTACTCAATGATAGCTAAACAATCAAAGTACTGAGATTAACCAGATTAGTAGCCAAAATTGGCCTACATTCCTTAGAACAATTTAGCAATGTGACTGACATTTATAAACTCAGGACCCTGAAGATGCTGAGATCACCAAGCTTGTATTTGTTGTACACTGCAGTGCATAGAGCTAATTATCATTCCTAATTTGCTTTTATTGCAGCACAACTATTTCAAGTGTACCCCATTGGCAGTGGAATTTAAATTAATAAATTAGCATATCTGCTTCATACGTTACAGGAGTTTGCTGGAAGCACATAATAGCTGTAATTATTTCCTGGATAAGGATGCTCACATAAGATGGTTATTCTTTTCTCTTGCTGATTGTGCTTTACAATAGTGTTTATTCTGTTTCCAAGCATAATTATTACTGCATATTTTATATGCACGATTCAGTAATAATTTGGACTTCACATAATATCACAAATTAAAGGGATGTATAATTACAACTGCTGACATTTATCAGTACTTTCCAGGGACATTGCTGCAAAAAAAGTATATTGCTGAGCTTTAAATTGCACTGGAGGTTAAACCTATCTATTACAATTTAATGTTATCATGTTAATTACTAGGAAAAGCGTGCCTGTTTCGGCACAGGAGGAGAGTGACTGAGGCAAGCTGCCATCACAGAGGCTGCTGTAGAAGACTCTCGAGTTAACAAAGGAGCCTCAACTTTAAGGGCTTCTTTTTACTGTCATTGCCCTCTGAAAAGCAATCTGTGGTGGATTGTGGTAGGAAGTGAGAAGGCAGTAAATCACTTCCTCACTGCCTGTTTTAACCCCTAAAAGCCCACACCGCCACATGCATTCACTTGAAAATGTTGCGTTTAGCATGGGCATGGAATGTGTATCCCCCCTAGGCTGTCTTTCCAGCTTAGGCAGTGTGGATGTGGTTTGGGGGGGGGGGGTGAATATAGCTTAATTGCCTGTTTTTACCATCTCCGTCACAAGTGTAAGCTAGGCCTAACCTATATACCTCTCCTGCCAACTCAGTATCCAATCAGAGTGCTTCATTGGCCTCTAACTCTGCTTTGATTATGTAGAATATAGGCATAGTTTGAAATGAGTGTGCAAAATCACCAGTCCAGTTTGCTAGAAGACTAATTTATTAAAACAGACCTGTCAGGGTAAAAGAAAATCCTAGCAGAAAAAAACAAAACAGGGCGCACTCTCCTCGTGCATTAACGCAATAACCAAAAATGTATTAAAAAGATGCAAAAACATACTCACAAGCCATAAAGATCATAAAAACAGAGACAAGAAGTCAAAGGTGCCAATCGTTGACAGCATGCGTCCTCGGGTAAAGTGCTAACGCGTTTCAGGAATCGAACTCCCTTCCTCAAAGCAATAGATCTTCTTGTCTCCGTTTTTATGACCTTTATGGCTTGTGAGTATGTTTTTGGATCCTTTTAATAAATTTTTTGTTATTGCGTTAATGCACGAGGAGAGTGCAACCTGTTTTGTTTTTTTCTGCTAGTATCCAGATTCCCCAATCTATCAAGGGCGGCATCTCAGCAAGTGCACAATTCCATTTTGAGTGCAGCAAGAGAGATTTGAGCGCCGGTTTCTGGTTACTGTAAAAGAAAATCCTATCAGAAGGTGCCCTGTGATAGAAAAACATGTATACCCAACTAGCCTGTGTCTCCTTCCTCCCCTGTGTTCCAGCCCTGTTACCTCTGTCAGTATCTACAGTGTACACCTACAGGAATCCGACACTATCAGAATTGTCTAACGCTATAAAGGCTGATAGAGGCTGCAGTACTGGAAGGAGCAGAGTTAAGCCTTGTACGCATGATCAGAAAATCAGACGAAAGATCGTCCAAATTTTTTGGCTTGCTAGTTGCCTTTGAAGCAGAATCAGTTACTCGCTATAACAAAAGTTTCGTACACCACCAATCAACTTGCCCTCCGGCGTACTATATTGGAGCATGAATATCAGAATTGATATAATATGCGTGTGGCCTCTCCAGCCACGCCTGCTGCGTGCACAAACATAGTTCCAAAGAGTTTTCATATCATCACGCGCTCCTTTAGGAGTGCACACTCGTTCTGCAACTCTCCCTTTACCAGAAATGTTAGCTGCCAGCATTCCAGTATCTGTGCTTGGAATATTGGCCATTCAAAATGTCCTTAAACAGAAAAAGAAGTCCCAGCGAAGAACCTGGTCAAAACAATGGCTCCTCTACCGTCAAAAGTTCTCCCACATGTCTCTTCGTCAAGATTTCCAGGAACACAACCCGGATGATTTTCTCAGTTTTTTAAGAATGAGTGATGAGTGCTTCCATCAATTGCTAAGTGCAGTTGCACCACATACTGTATACAGAAAAAGGACTGTAATGTGTGAAGCTATTATTCTGGAGCAAAGAATTTCCCCACAAGCACTCGGGAACATCATCCCGGACAATTTCAAGTGTCTCATCCTGACACTAAAGGATGAATATATCAAGGTACAGTTCATTTTGCATTAAATGTTTACTGGTAATTTTTTTAGTCAGTTTTGTGTAAAGTTACAATCCCTTAGTCATTTTTGCATAACATTGTCACTAATGTGCTACTAATGGTGTGAGCTGCCAACTCAGCATGGCCACTTTTCTTCTTCGTCTTCTTTGCTGCCATCCCCCCATGACCATCTCAGTGGATTACTTTTCTTCTTTGTCTTCTTTGCCGCCATCCTCCACTCCCCATCTCATCATGGTCACTTTCCTTCTTTGTCTTATTTGCCGCCATCCTCCGCCCCCCATCTCAGCATAGTCACTTTTCTTCTTTGCCTTATTTACCGCCACCCCCCAGCGCTGATTTTAGCATGGTCCCTTTTCTTCTTTTTGTCTTCTTTGACGCCACCCCCTCCCAAGGGGCCATGTGGTCTGATACTGTTGAAATATCATCCTTTAAAGTGGAGATATTTGGGTTATGTATTGCATTTGTTTTGTAAGTTAAATTTAACAAAACTGTAATATTTGCAAAAAATGCATGTGAAAAAAGTGCCAGAAATGGCTTGATGCTGAAGTGGTGTAAAGGGGGAGCTTATTTTCTGTATATTATTTGCAGAGAGTGGCATAAGTAGTGATGATATATCGCTTTCATTTTCTTTTTCGTTTCCAACAAATCCAGCGGATTGAATGGAGGTGGCCAAAAACTTAAATGAACTGTGGAACTTTCTAAACTGTGGTGGACCAATCAATGGGAAGCACGTGAGGATAGCACAACCCCCAAAGTCAGAATCATACTTCTATAACTACAAAGGATTTCTCAGTATAATAATGCTAGCAATTGTGAATGCCAATTATAAATGTATGGTTCTGGACAATGGCAAGAATGGTTGCAACTCTGATGCTACCGTGACAGAGAAAGTTTTACCAGCGCTTTCAGAATGATTCCTTGAATTTGCCAACCTGCAATGAAACTTTGGAAGGCATGAACTTTGTCTTCGTGGCAGATGATGCGTTCAGAAAATATTCTCTCTGGTTCTGTGTTGCTGTATATTACACAATTACCTGGATAGACATGCATGGGCCAATATTACAGCCAGGGGCGGACTGACCATTTGGAAACGCGGGCACTGCCCAAGGGCCCGGGGTCAGTAGGGGGCCCCATGAGATGCCCCTGGTACCTTTTTCATAGGCTTTTTTGAGTTTGGGCAAGGACACAGGGGCCCCATGATCCCCTATTGCTTGGGGGCCCCATGAGTTGTCAGTCCGCCCCTGGTGAGGAGATTGTGATCTCCAGTCCATGTACTCCAATTCTCAAAAGGAAAAACATTGATGAAGCTACTTTTTCATTTCTGACCAAGGCTACAGCTGCACTGCAGAGGAAGGCAGATGATTCAGATGGTTTAGGAGTCATGACTACCAGCAAACACAGACAAATGACTCATGACCAGAAGGAGTTGGCAGAGAGCTTATCTTGGAGGTCCTTAAAAAAGGGATCAGGGAGAACTTACCAGGAAAACAACTGTGACAGAGCAAGACCAGCCTGTTCCTTCATAGCCAACGCAGCTTGCACAGCTCCAGCCATCACACCACCATGCCCCTGCAACGTGGCATTAACCAGCTTTTCAACCCCTAAGTTCTCATTGGGCCTCAGAATTAAATTATACACACCTTTAATTTAATTTATTTTACTTATTTTTTTATTTTTATTTCTTTGAGGGGTACATGTTGGGTTTCTTGTTTTTATTTCTCCCAATAGCCTGGTTCTTCGGTTCTTGCACTAGCTATTTATAATAATTAAAAGTATGTTTTTTTGCATTTTGTTACAATGTTCTGCACTTAAGTATGCAAGTATAGCCGTGGACATCTGCAGTTCTTTTTTGGATGTTATATGCGAACATTTGTATTTACTTAATATTTACTTAAGCTGTGTACTAACAATCAGATTATCGAATGATCGTTGTGAAAGCATTTCTTTTTGTCCGGTTTTCTGATCGTGTGTCCCGGACTTTAGACATGCGCCAACAGAAAGGTGAGTATAATATCTATTCTATTGCAGGGTGCCTTCCATTAGGATTTGTTTATTTTGTCAGAGTGCCTTTAACTACAGTATATTGTTTACAGTGAATCTTCCATCCAATTATAACTAACAACTATTTTGTAGCCTTCAGCCTCCAATCTAGCATTGTTAGGTGGAAACATACAAAAAATATTCATCAGCCAAAAAAAGCAAAAAATTTTTTTCTTTCATCCTGGCTTCCAGCCTGCTCCTGTAGGTGCTGGCGAAGTCTCAAAAGCTTGTTCCCAATTAACTGAATCTTTCATCAATCAGTTAGGAAATTCCAAAACCTATAAAATGGGTGGTAGTACCACCAACTTTTACATTGTAAAGGGCACCTGTAGTTTAAGAGAAAACAATATAATCCAAAGGAGTCTGACTTCACATCTGACCCAGCTGTTGACCTTTGAGATACCCCATTTCATAGCGACATGGTAGGGATTTATGTCCTGGTCTTGAAGGGGAAGTCAAGTAGAAGCAAATTTGAGGATCACAAGCCATAGAACAGTGCCAATGAAGTCACACTTTATGTAATGCATCAATTAAAGTGTAACATTACACTTTAGTGTCTCAATAAACAAGCTTACATGTTATGCAAATTTGGGGGCAGTTACAAAATTTGGCCTTTAAGTATCAATGCACTCTTAGTAAGACCTGGAAATATTTCCCCAGAGTCACCACAGCTTTATGGGATGCTGATGTTATTAGGTGAATGAAGCAAAGAAACACCAGTTCTTAGTAAGAACACATTGATAACATACAATTTTTTTGCATGTTTTTAATTATTTAAAATGAAATTGTATATTAATCTAAATCTGTTTTCAGTATGTTTGGCACTGTGCCTTACTGTATTCAGTTATCCATAGCATTTTTTTCTATGACCCTTTTGCCATGTTTCTTACCTGGAGATCTTGCTAGTAACAGCACTTATTATTGCAAGTTGACCACATTAAATGGTTAGTTCACCTTTTCAGAAAAAAATAAAAGGTGAACTAACACTCTACCCCCTCCCCTACCACCACCCCCCAGTCCCCACTGTACTTATCTCCTGGGTGATGAGGCATTAGTGCCCACAAAGCCAGTGTAGTGGTCCAGGGATCTGAAATCCCGCTGTTATTTCCCTTCTTTCTGTAGAACTTCTGGTGTGGGTCAGAGCGATTCTGATGGGTCAGCATTGGTATGTAACTGCTTTGACATATCAACATTCTCTGATCCATTCTGAAAGCCCTACAAAATGATAGGGAAGAAAAGTGGGGACGGGGAAAAAATGGGGTTTTCAAATCACCCTCATCACCCACATATAGTCATGGCCAAAATATTGACACCTAAGAATGCCTAAACATTTGCAATTGCAACAATTTTCTGAGAGAAATGGTGCATTATCTGACAGAAGTGCAGGGGTGCCAATATTTTTGGCTATGATGTAGGTAAGTACAACCTTTTCCTTTTTTCTGGAAAGATGAAATTACGCTTTAAGCCACTGTCTTCAAATTAGCAGCAGTGTTGTCAGCCTGCCATGTTCACTGCTTCGGATGGCTGTTGGCCGGCCAAACAACAAACTGAAGGAGCTCCCATGGTGAGCTGACAGCACCGTTGCTAATGACTTAGCATTGTCAGCATGCAACAAGAAGTGTTCTTAATGGCAGGATCTCCAGAATGTTTGTAACAAGCTCACAAAAATTTTCTTTAAAAAACTGCATGTGGGCAAGTTAAACATGGGGGTTGATTTACTAAAACTAGAGAGTGCAAAATCTGGTGCAGCTCTACATAGAAACCAATCAGCTTCCAGTTTTTTTTTGTCAAAGCTTAATTGAACATGCTGAAGTTAGAAGCTAATTGGATACCATACACAGCTGTACCAGATTTTGAAGTTTTAATAAATCAGCCCCATTGCCCAATACACATTTTGTATTTGGACACATACTGAAAAACAACATAGACCCCACAACTAAGACCAGTCTCTAAGAACTGATAAGAAATGCAGTAATCTTTGGTGCTTGCAATAACTATCAACTGTGATAGGAAGAAAAAAGATCATTATGTTGTTTTTCCAGTTGTCATGTTATAAACTTTTAAAACAGTCTGTATGCAAATATAACCTGAGAATATCCCATACTTACCCTTAGCCTCTCAGAGTCGTTAGGTGCTCTCTGTCTCAAATGGATCTTAAGTAATAGAAGTATCTATGTTCTGGGTATATATCTTACTACAGCTATAGTCTGGTTTTAAGAAGCCTATTAGAAAAGGGTTCCTCCCATAAAAACACATCTAATACAGAGATTAGGAGGCCAAGAGGTCTGCTTGTAAGTGTATGCATCTGTGTACTTATCTTGGATTAGAGAACTCAGTCTGACATAATACTGTATGTAGGTGGTAATTGTTGACCTCCCCTTCTGAAAATGCTAGATGACTGCTGTGTTATGATGCTTTGGCTTCAGTACTTTCTGATTCACTGACCCAACAGAATTATAGAGTTTAAAATAATGATATTTGTGACTTTCATTTGTAGCATGCTTTTTCTGGGCTTTTTCTGGGGCAATGCTGCAGATAGCACTAAAGCCAAAGATAACCAATCGACTAGCATTTGAAAGAACGTTAACAATGGCAGGCCTCCTCCTTCTCTCCTAACAAGTGTACTTTAAAGCTCTACTGAACTTTTAGTTCAAATTGACTAACTATATTCCACATGCATTCAAAAAGGTATATAAAAAATATAATGTTTAGTTGCTTTAGAAAACAGCCATATTCTGAGAAGGAAAGCCTGTCCTCTGCCAGCATGCTGCAGTGAAGGACCCCTGTTCACTGTGTTGAAGTAGTGATTTCTCTACACAGGTAATAGAAACCCCCAACTGAGTCAGGACTAGAGCTCTCCAATCAGCTGCAAGTATGAGCTTTGCTAATTGCAGAGATATAGGTGTGACATGGTGGTATTGTGTCAGACCCCTGCAAAGGGACCACTGCTTCAACACAAAGAGCAAGTACAGTATGTACTATGTAGTATGCTGGTAGGTGACATGCTTTTTTACTTTGTTTGGCTGCTTTCTAAAGAAAACAATCTTTTAAACTTTGCACACATTTTGTTTTGATGCTTTTGATGCACCTTGAATGTGTGTAGCACTACCCCCTTGAGGGCTGCTGAGTATTTTTCTCAGGTTCGTTAAGTTTCCTGAGCCTGCCTTGGAAGTCCAACCCTTGCTGACACTACCTTAGACCTTTAACCAGGAGAACCCCCTGGCCACAACCATAGACTCAAGCACAGTTTAGAGTGAACTGATATTTTGGCTATATTGAGGTCAAAATGCAAACACAGTACAATGACAAGAAAGTATGAGCATAGAATAACAGCTAACACTCTTAGGTGACTCAAGTAAGGGTTGCAACACAGCACATCTTCAATCAATTCTTCCTGCAATTCAGAATTTAAACGGTAATCCAATTCTGAGATGTTTCTTCCAAAGCGAGCTGAAGGTAAACCAAAAAATTGACTAACTCACGATTGGGCTCTCAGTTACTGGTGTGCTGGGTTTATCTCTGGGAAAGGAAAAGAGCTCTTTAATTAGATACAGGTGAAACTCAAAAAATTAGAATATCGTGCAAAAGTTCATTTATTTCAGTAATGCAATTTAAAAGGTGAAACTATTATATGAGATAGACTCATTACATGCAAAGCAAGATAGTTCAAGCCGTGATTTGTCATAATTGTGATGATTATGGCTTACAGCTCATGAAACCCCCAAATCCACCATCTCAGAAAATTAGAATATTACATGCAATCAATAAAACAAGGATTGTACATAGAACAATATCGGACCTCTGAAAAGTATAAGCATGCATATGTACTCAGTACTTGGTTTGGGCCCCTTTTGCAGCAATTACTGCCTCAATGCGGCATGGCATGGAAGCTATCAGCCTGTGGCACTGCTGAGGTGTTATGGAAGACCAGGATGCTTCAATAGCGGCTCTTCTGCATTGTTCGGTCTCATGTCTCTCATCTGTCTCTTGGCAATGCCCCATAGATTCTCTATAGGGTTCAGGTCAGGCGAGTTTGCTGGCCAATCAAGCACAGTAATCCCACGGTCATTGAACCAGGTTTTGGTGCTTTTGGCAATGTGGGCAGGTGCCAAGTCCTGCTAGAAAATGAAGTCAGCATCCCCATAAAGCTCGTCTGTGGAAGGAAGCATGAAGCGCTCCAAAATCTCCTGGTACACGGCTGCCTTGACCCTGGACTTAATGAAGCACAGTTGACCAACACCAGCAGATGACATGACTCCCCAAATCAACACAGACTGTGGAAACTTCACACTGGACTTCAAGCATCTTGCAGTGTGTGCCTCTCGATTCTTCCTCCATACTCTGGGTCCTTGGTTTCCAAATGAGATGCAAAAGTTACTCTCATCAGAAAAGAGGACTTTGGACCACTGAGCAACAGACCAGGTCTGTTTTTCTTTAGCCCAGGTAAGACGCTTCTAACATTGTTTGTTGTTCAGGAGCGGCTTGACAAGAGGAATACGACATTGAAGCCCATGTCCACGATCCGTCTGTGTGTGGTGGCTCTTGATGCACTGATTCCAGCCTCAGTCCACTCCTTGTGAAAGTCCCCAACACTTTTGAATGGCCTTTTCCTGACAATCCTCTACAGGATGCGGTCATCCCTGCTGCCTGTGCACATTTTTCTTCCACACTTTTCCCTTCAACATAACTTTCTAACTTTGATACAGCACTTTGGGAACATCCAACTTCTTTTGCAATTACCTTTTGAGGCTTTCCCTCCTTATGGAGGGTGCCAGTGATGGTTTTCTGCACAACTGCCAGGTCAGCAGTCTTTCCCATGATTGTAATTCCTACTGAACCAGACTGAGGGACCATTTCAAGGCTCAGGAACCCTTTGCAGGTGTTATGGCTTAATTAGCCGATTAGAGTGGGACACTTTGAGCCGAGAATATTGCACCTTTTCACAATATTCAAATTTTCTGAGATTGTGGATTTGGGGTTTTCATGAGCTGTAAGCCATAATCATCACAATTATGACAAATCACGGCTTGAACTATCTTGCTTTGCATGTAATGAGTCTATCTCATATATTAATTTCACCTTTTAAGTTGCATTACTGAAATAAATGAACTTTTGCACGATATTCTAATTTTTCAAATTTCACCTGTATGCCAATGTCCCTTTTAAACTGAAGTGTCCAATCTTCTGCGATGGGGCCCTAGTTGGTGCACGTGGGGATTTAAATATTTCTTGATGTAAAGGTAAGATTTCCTTAAGAGAGGGTGAACACAAAGAAAGGGGAACTCCTCCTTTAAGTGATGTTGAATTTGAAGGGTATATCTTTAGCACACACAGAGTGAAATCTAAGATTAGGCTGACATTTAGGAAAGGGCAGAAGCAAACTCCTGCAGGGGTTAATTCCTCTTTGAGGAAGTGGCAAACTAAAGTGATAAAGATGTTTCTTGGCGAGTAGCACAGACTGGAACTGAAGCACTAATGTAACTTGACCTGCCGGGTGCATATATTGCGGCAGACTCCTGTGAATCAATGTGTTGAGGGTGTAATAATTGGTAGGCCACAAGGCAGAATTGGCATGTCACTCTAGGCCTTAGCACAATAACTTGTGAAACAAAGGTTGCTAAACTGAGAAGAAAGTAACTGAATTTAGCAATGTCACTTGCAACTTAGATGATTCAGGTATTGAGCTCTCTCTCATTTGATCCGTGGCTTCGGTCAGGTAGTAGATAGTCTCTCTGCAGATGGGGGACCCCGTGTTCTCTTGAGTTCTGCGTCAAAGATCACCCCAAATGACAGCACTCCGGTCCATCTGCTCGCAGGATTGTCAGTCCAGCTTGTCAGAGGTGTCAGCATTCAGCAATCCCTCCTCACTCTCTGCGGCCTGGCCCAGCCTGGATCTCCAGCATCCCGCACAGCCTTCTCTTCCACTTCCTGTCCTCGGGTTCCTGGGCTTTTGTATTTATTTGCCTCCACCTATCAGCCAGCTCCTCTGGGAAATGAAGTGTGTTAGCTCATTATTAAACAGTGAAGTCCTGCTATCAGCCTTCAAGTACAACAAAGCTTTTTTCCAACAGAGTCTGTGTAATTGAGCTACAGAACACTGCAATCTTGTGTCCATTTAACATCCTCTAGCAAGTATTACTGCAGGGTGTTACATGTGTTCAGTTGATTTTACTGAAAGCCCAATTGGGAGATAAGATCACTCCTTGGCCCCCTTCACACCTTTTCCATCTGTTGCAGTACATTATTGCATGCACGGTAAAGTAAGCTGGTGAACACGGTCATAAGTCTATGCATAGCCTTAGCATTTCTTAAAAGAAGGGAGGGTCAACATCTTTTACTCCTTGCCATTATATAATATTGTGCATGATTGGTTGCTGGGGGTAACTGCACTTTATCTTACTATACGGTGTTGGCCTGTTTAAGACTAAAGATGCCTACAACACAATTATAGAAAACCTTTACACTGGTAGAAAGATTAGGATCCAGCAACTGTGTGTACAGTAGTCTCCATAGTACCAAACGGATGAATAATCAAGTTTGTTCTCATGGAGGCTCACTACTGACTGTATGTTCAATCTGGAGAAGCAGTGACTACTAATCCATGCTAAATTGCACTTATATATCAAATCCTTACCACAGCTGATCCCTGCAGCAATACTAAATTACAGTTCTGCCCTGGCAACATGGCAACATTTGCACATCATACAGAATAAGAAAAAAGTGACCTTTTCTCATATAGCATGTCAGGTAACTACAGAATACCAGTGATGGGGGAACCTTTCTCCCACTAACACTAATAATATAGGACCCTTCTCTCACTGACACCAATGGTAGAAGGTCACAGAGAGTCCTCCTCCATTTAACCACAATGATAAGGGGTCCTTTTTTTTACCTTGATGGTCAGTGCAAAAAGCCTCCGTTAACTTGGTGATCAGGGATTAAACACTGACCATCAGTTTAACAGAGGCTTTTACACTGACCACCAATATAACATGCTATGTATAAAAATGGAGGGATCTCGCATGAATAGGGTAGGACCAAGACTGTAAAAGGGAACAAGTGGAATGGAACAGGATACAGGGGCTTGGGTGCAGGGTACAGGATACTGGAAAGCAGCCCTGACAGGCAGAGCTCTGACTGGCAGACAGTACAGTTACAATACAATTCAACACTACGAATCAGAGGGTCATGCTCATTAGAGCTCAGAATCTAAGAGGGAAGGTCAAGTGATGCAAACGTGTATTAGTTAAAAGCAAGGTAGGCTTCTCTAAAGAGATTTTCAGGGATTGCCTAAAGGTGATGTGAAAAAAGTGTTGTGAAAAGTTTGCTCTGCTAGCTGTGTGGCTTATATTAACTTCCGATTGATTAATTGGCAATTTCCACACCCACCCACCACAGTATAAATCTAGACCACCTTTATGGGGGAGGCACATGCCAGGGTGGTACATGTTGGGGTTTTACCAATAAAGTGGGGTTCGTTAATTAAGTGGCACTTCCGCTCTTGAAGTTCAGCGATTGCACGAAGTGAACAACTACAGCAAACTACTTTGCAAAATATCAGACTGCAGGTGACTTTATTTCCCCATTCAACTCACCTTCCTCTCTGTAACATGCACTCTCTACCTTTCCTTTACATAGTTATGTCCTCTCTCCTCAAACTCTGTTTCCTTCACCCCTCTTCTTCACCCCTCCCCTTATCACTGCACTCATCATTTCTTCCTAATTCTAATCCTGCATACTAATAAACCCCCCAGGATGCTGAGGCATGATGTCCCGTCATATAAATCGCACTCTCATATTACTTCTCTCACCACTCTGCTTCTCTTAACCTCTGGAGACATATCCCTAAACCCTGGACCTCCTTTATTTACCTGTAACCAATGCACCCATCACCCTGCACCCTCTGGCAGCAGCCGCAATCCACACAATTTAGTTTCCATTCCTCTTCTTCCCAAAACCATTCTCCTGTACCCTCTGGAATGCTCACTCTCTCTGCAACAAACTCACCTCTGTTCATGACCTCTTGGTCACTAACTGCTTTCATCTACTTACTGTCACTGAAACCTGGCTTCATGAATCTGACACTGCTTCTCCTGCTTCCCTCTCCCATGGTGGTCTGCTCTGGACTCCCCCATTGTCATGACCTGGTTAACCTGCTGGTGGTGCTATGGAGCTCTAGGCGGAAATCTGCAGTTTTTGTGTTCACTAGCAGGTGTCTCCCAGCAGTCAGCAGGTGTCTCCTAGCAATCAGCTCCACCTGGCCACACCTGCTGGGAGGGTACTTGAATTCCATTTCGGCTATGGCTCCTTGTGTCAGTGTTTTCGTTGCTCCTGTCTTGTATCCTGTTTGCTGTACTGCCAGACTATGTTGCCATTGATTCCTGATTCTGCTCTTGCTCCTGCCCTGTATCCAGTTCGGTTATCTTACTCCTTCTCATTTTTTTTCCTCCTTCCCATATGCTTCCCCAGGATTCCCCCTACCTTGCATATTTCACACCTGTACATACTGTATTTGTATATTTTGTTAATAGTTTAGGTTTCTGCATTTTGGTCGTTCAGTTTGATTTTCACGTGTTTTTATGTTTGCTGCTGTTTGGTGTGTGTTTATTGTTCACTGTAAATAAATCTCACTTTAAAGTTATATATGGATGGTCTGGTCCCAGTTTCTTGGTTTAGCTACATATATCTGGTCATCTCCTGCTGATTTCTGACAACCAGACCCAGTGATGACAAGGGAGATGGAGTGGGAGTCCTCCTATCCCCACAGAGCACCTTTCAGGTTCTTTAGTCTCCTCCCTCCCTGTTCCTCTCATCGCTTGAAGCTCATTGTGTACGCCTCCAGTTTCTTTAAGAAATGCTGTCATCTACCTACTTCTAAACTTCTTAGTCTAACCTCTTCATCTGACCTGAAGCAATGGGTACATGCTTCTACTCACTCTGATGGCAACACCCTTGACCTTGTATTTTCCTACCTATGCACTCCAGCCAACCTCTCCAACAATCCTTTTCCACTCTCTGATCACAATCTTATTAGTTTCACTCTCTCCCTGTCTTCCACTACCTCTCCTTCTAACCGCCTAACAATTACCCGTAGAGACCTTCGCCATTTTCTTCTCCACTCTGCTACTGACCACTTCTATGACAATATCTCACCCCTGTCCTGCCCCAATCTAGCCACTTCTGTCTAAAATAGATCCCTGTCCTCTGCCCTGAGCTCGCCCCTCTCACTACACACACAATCATGCCCAATACCCACAACCCTGGCAAACAAATTATATCAGAAACCTGAAAAAACGCAGACGCGCTCTTGAGGGATTGTGGCATAAGACTACGTTTCACAACGACTTCAACAAATATAAAACTGCCCTCCAAAAATACAATTCTTGCCTCCACACTGCTAAGCAGACCTATTATCACTCTCATTAACACCTTCTCATCCAGTCCCGGTCTGCTCTTCTCTACTTCATCCTCCACTGCCTCCACTCACTAATTCACTCACTGCCCAGGAGATCGCCAATCACTTCAGAAATAAAAACGATACAATTTGTGATGAAATCTCCACTCTATAGATAACTCCTCCACTTAATACCCCATGTCCACAGGTGCACTCAACACCACCCTTATTCAACGCTGCTGCTACAGACTAGGAGGTTGCTAAACTTTTTTATACCACCCACCTAACCATCCTTCCCCTGGACCCTATTCCCTCTCAAACACTGGGTCACTCATTGGCTCTATCCTACACCCTCTAACTCACATGTTCAATCTCTCCCTCTCTTCTGGCATATAACCCAACTCTTTAACACATGCACTAGTCACCCCCATACCTAAAAAGCCTTCCTCGGACCCCACCAACCTAACAGCCTACGCCTCATCTCCTTGCTCCCCTTTTCTACCATACTCCTTGAATGCCTGGTCTACAACCAACTGAGTGACCACCTCATAGGAATAGCCTTCTTGATCCCCTTCAGTCCGAATTTTGCTCTCAACATGTCACAGAAACTGCTCTCCTAAAACTCACAAACAATTTACTAACAGCTAAAACCAATGGACACTATTCTGTACTCCTACTTCTGGACCTTTCAGTTGCCTTTGATACGGTTGACCACCACCTCCTCCTCACCTTCGGTGTTACATACAATTCTACTTCCTCCTCTCCTCTTTCTCCACTGAGGTTCTGTTCTTGGACCTCTCCTATTATTGATCTACACCTCCTCCCTGGTTCAGCTGATAGCCTCCAATGGCTTCAATATAATTTCTTCACTGTTGACACTCAAATCTATCTCTTTACCCCTCAGCTCACAACACCAGTTTCCTCACGCATCACTAACTTACTGACCAACATATCAGTCTGAATGTCACACCACTTCCTCAAACTCAATCTATCCAAAACTGAGCTCCTAATATTTTCACCCTCATGTGCCCCTTCCCCTGACTTCTCTATCAAGATCAAACCATCAAACTGTCCCCGCACTCCAGGGTGCTAGGTGTAATCCTGGACACTGAAGTTTTGGCCCCACATCCAATCACTTTCCAAAGCTTGCCATCTCAACCACCACAACATCTTCAAAATATGCCCCTTCCTAATCAATGACACCACACAACTCCTAATTCACTCTCAGGTTATCTCTCGCCTCGACTGCAGCAACTCTCCCCTCATTGGCCTACATTTACATAGGCTATCGCTCCTCCTGTCCATCATTAATGTTGCTGCAAGACTCATCCTCCTTACCAACCATTCAATGTTCGCAACTCTTCTCTGCCAATCCCTGCACTGGCTGACACTCACCCAATGAATTAACTTCAAAATACTAACAACTTACAAAGCCATCCACAACTCAGCCCCCAGCTACATCATTAACTTAATCTCAAAATACCAACTAAATCGCTCTCCTGGTTCCTCCCAAGACCTTCTGCTCCCTAGTTACCTTGTCACCTCCTCCCATGCTTGCCCAGGACTTCTCCCGAGCCTCTCCCATCCTATGGATTTCCCTACCCCAATCTGTCCGACTATCTGTCTACTTTTAGGCGATCCCTGAAAACTTTTCTCTTCAGAGAAGCCTATCCTGTTCCCACCTAACAACTGTACATGTATTTTCTCCATCAGCTCATCGCCCACAGTTATTACCTTTTGAATCACTTGACCCTCTCCTTTTAGATTGTAAGCTCTGATGAGCAAGACCTTCTGATTCCTCTTGTATTGAATTGTATTGTAACTGTACTGTCTTCCCTCATGTTGTAAAGCACTGCGTAAACTGTTGGTGCTATATCAATCCTGTATAATAATAATAAAGTGGATAGAGTAGCAGATATATTCAAGATTTTTTCTTAAAGTGTAGGTAAAACCAATATTTTATTTTTTCTTTCCATGTCCCGCTAGAGAGATATCTTATCACTTGCTGTCCTGGAGATACAACAGGGTATAAGAGGAAAACTCTCTAAAGTAAACATTTCTCCCCGTTGGAGTTTTTCCCTCACCTCTTGCTCTGGTGACAACTCAAAATCTTTTGGATTGCCCTTCACTTTCTGTCACGGTGACAATGGTAATCAGGACAAATAAAGGGATGAACTTCCTTGGGGGGACCAGAGATCATAATAAAAGGATCTAACCTTTCTCCACTCTATAAAAACCAAAAAAGAAAATAAATGTCACTACATACACAGTAAAACAGTTTCACAAGCATTTGCCTTGTAGTAATAAACAGATGTAATTAGAGGTAATTAGCTTTACTGCCATATGCCCTTGCCAAGCTTTTAAAAATGGAACCTGATATCATTAATAAGGTTTCTGACGTGTAGCATGCCAACAAGAAAGTGCTGTTTTACCAGCAGTATAGAGAATAACTACACTGTAAATAGCTTGCATGGGATATCAGACAGGAGATAATGGATGGGGAAAAGTAATACGTCAAAAGAATGTCTATAATGGTTTATTTGCTGCAACTTGCTAATGGATGCTTTGTAGAAAAATTAAGATAAGGTGGTAAAATGTTGAAATTATCAGCATTTACACTATACAAATCTTACTACTATACCTCTTTATTCTTTACATACCTATTGGACCTTGTATTACAGTATATAACTATTATAAAGGCTTGACAAGTGACAAGTACAGACTGCAAACCTATCACCCTATATGGGAAACTTACAGAATACCCAAGCCGCTAGACTTAAAGTATATTTCCATCTTTGCAGCCAATTTGGTGTAACACATATTTTATATTTGTTACATGTTCCTATTCACGTAGCATAACTTTAAGACATGTTAACATTGCCAATTACCTTTTTATTTGCTAAAAAATTATAAAAATATCTCGCTTAGCCTTCCCTTTTAACCACTTGAATAAAGGGCACTTTTACCATCTTCCAGCTCAGGCCAATTTTCAGCTTTCAGCACTGTTGCACTTTGAATGATAATTGCGCGGTCATGCACCACTGTACCCAAACTACATTGTTATAATTTTTTTCACACAAATAGAGCTTTCTTTTGGTAATATTTATTGACCACTGGGGTTTGTTTTTTTTTTTTTGCTAAATAAATGAAAAAATAATTAATTTATGTTATAAAATTTAGCAAATAAATATTTGTTCTTCATAAATTTAGGCCAAAATGTTTTCTGCTACATTTCTTTGCTGAAAATAACCTAAATCAGTGTTTATTATTTAGTCTGTAGGAAAGTTATAAAGTACAAAAACTATGGTATATATCTGAAAATCAATCAATCCTGATGTACTGATGGCCTATCTCATTTCTTGAGGCCCAAAAATTTCAGGACAGTACAGATATCCCCCAAATGACCCCTTTTTGGAAAGCAGACAGTGCAAGAGGCATGGCGAGGGTTTTGAAGTTGTAATTTTTGTTGTCATAATTTTTTTGAAAATGAGTTTTGTTTTGTTACATACTGTCATCAGTGCAGTACAGCGTCATCACTTTACTGGTGTGGAGGTGATCAGGCACACTGACTGGTGAAAGTATGAAAAAAAAAAAATTTATACTTTTTTTTACATTTTTTATTAATTGTTTTTTACATCTTTTTAACTCACTGAGACCAGAGCAATTTAACGTTACCGTAGTAACATTGTACTACTCTGGGGAAGTGGTCAGGATTTTTTTTTACACAATATGATTGCTTATAGCAGTGAATTTCACTGCTATAAGCAAGCATTTTACTTAATTAAATCAATTCACTCTGTTTGTTTTGTTGTGATTACCTGTGATTGGCCACAGCAAATCACATGGTACAGATGGGCTGTGATTGGCCACTGTGCTAAAACAATTGTAACAACGCATGGCATGAATCAAAGCCATTTACTGTTTACAGTTGTCATGTGATCTGCTACATGCAAAATGTTAAATTTGTGTGCGCCTATGAAATTGCGTCAAACTTCAGTACCCTATATTTTCTATAGATGATGCTTCAAAAGCCCCTAGAGGTCATCAGTTTAGCATTGCGGAGGAGGTCTGGTACTAGAATTATTGCTCTCACCCCGGCGTGCATGTCGCTATGTAACATGTGTATCGCAATCAACATTTTCACACGTAGGTGCCCCAACATGTGTATTTTTGTTTGTACACATGTATATGTGGGGGTGGTGGGGGCCTCAAAATTTTTTGGGGGGGATGTTATATGCTTGGGTGTAACTTTATTTTTTCTTCAAATCGCATTGCAATACATCTTTCTAGCTGGGAAAATGACAGCTGTGACCCAGAAGTGACATCATGGACATCGCCTTGCAGGTCACAGAAAGAAGGGGAGGGGAGCAGATGCTTGTCTGGTCCCCTCTCTCCCCTCCACCCACCTTCACCCACCATGGCTCTCCTTGCGCCCGCAGATGGGTAAGCAGAGCCCGGTTACATGGCGGGAGCGCTCCCGCGTGGGGGGGGGGGGACACCGGAACTGTGGGCTGTGGAAGTGATCAGGGGCTGTGGAAGCAATCGGCGGCAGCGGAGCAACTTGATCGATTCCACCTGACAGACAGGAGTCTGCCTGTCAGTTTTATACACAATCCCGGTGGCTGCACCCACTGGATTGCTGGATTGTGTATAAAGCCCCCTGCTATCAGGTCCATATAGCATATGGACCTGGCACCGAAAGGGTTAATGCAAAGAAACAACTAGAAAGTTAAGATTTCTTTTTAAATATGCTTTGTGAACGAAAACACATTACATATGGTGAGGATTCCTCAAATTTGGCTACAAAGGTGGAAATACACTTTAAAGTTAAAATTAAAGGAGAAGTATGGGATAGTACAAATAGATAGCATTAACTACCCTCACCACAGATAAGCTTTTCTTTCTTTCCTTCGTTGCTCCATTTTTGCTGCCTCCCCATTCCAAGTCCTGGTTAGGGCCGAGTAACGGTTCTCTTCAGGTTTGAAAGTTTAGAGTGGGTGGCTACATCTGAAGTGATCTGCCCTCCCCCCTCATTTTCTCCTCCTTCAGCTCTCAGCTGTGACCACACTTTCCTCACAGAGATACAAGCTGGAATGTGCCCGCCTGTCATGTGCCTCTGTTTCCATGACTTCACACTGTCAACAAGAAACGGAGGCACATAACAGTATGCTGAGGGATTTGCAACTCCAGAAGACTGTCCTGAACAAGAAAAGAATGAAGAAATGTTCTTCAGCTTCTTCCCTGCTTCACTCTGCAGAGAGAGAACTGATAAAGTCCAGCAGTGAGAGCTCAGCTTGGATGGGAGGGAGAAGGAAGGAAGAGGAAGAAAGCAGCTGCATGTCTGTAAGTGAAACTCGGACTCAGAACCACCTTGATGGGAGGGGGGAGTAGGGGGACAGAAGCTGCCTGGATAGGAAGGAGAGGAGGAGGGAGTGTGAGAAGAGCTGAAGCACTGCTGAAGTCTCAGTGTGCAAACTTACAGGAGCCAATGTCAGTCATTAGTGGGGAGTAGATCCCGACTTCATTGTTGGGATGACGCTGCATGAGAGACCTCAGCCCCTCCCACAGGTATTTTCTTTGATTTCAGAAGAAATGGTGTACATTTCAGAGGCCAGAAAATAATTTTTCATAGTAGAACCTCACCAGGATTCAGATAATGCAAAATAAAATAACAACCCATACTCCTCTTTTAAGTCCTGCCCCCCGCAAGTTAATGGAATGATGTGCTAGTATGTATTGCTTTCCTTTCGGGTTCATGGGATTCAGCCATTTGAATGGCCAAGCTGTGATAATGACACATGCACACAGGAATCATGGTTATGACACAGCGCTCTGGACGCATTTAGGGAATAAATAAATAAATACATTTATTTATTTATTTATTCATTTATTTATTATTTCTTAGTGCGTATGCGCCTGTGACATCATCAGCTTCAAAACTTGTGAGTATCTCCTAAATAGTGCACTTTTAGGAGATATTTGTTTTATCTACAGGTGAGTGTTATTATAGGTAAAAGTGACAAAGCAGAGTTATACCATTTTAAAGATGCCAAAGTGAATTATTTTCTCCACATATATCATAAAAAAGTAACAAAATCAGCTGAAAAATGTATAAACTTTAAAAAAAAATAGAATTAATGCAAAACCATTATAGTTTCCTTTAACAGTATCTGTGAGAAGTTGAAAGTGGGATTTTAAAGCAGGGGTGTACATTGTGAGTTGCTGGTTAGGTACTAGACTAGAGTAAGCCTCTTTGGTATGTGAAGAGCTTTGAAGAAAGTTTTTACTTTTAACATAAAATAAAATATTCCTCTAATTGTCTATTTACAGTTTACTTTGTAATATACTTACTATTTCCACTGAAAGTATTTTAGGTGAAATCCTATAAATAAAATGAGTAGTCTACTTTTCTGAATATGTTTGAATGTCATTCAACCCACAAGACTGAGGACATCCAGTGGTGGAAAGGAATTACAACACCGGAGAGGAATTAAGTATTGCAGCCAGAGCTGCATTTTTGTTTTTACGTCTCCAAGAAGACTATGTAAAAAAAATACACACAAGTGGGGTTTAAAATGGAACTCCAGTTATAAGTACATATTTCAAAATACTTTTATGTTTACTGATCTACCTGCCAAAAGATTTGAAATTCTGTATAACCATTTTTTTATTTACACACTTGTGCCACATTGCTCAGCCAGGCAGGTAATTGATTTATTTCCAGTTTTAGAAATGCAGCAGAACCAGAAAGTAGTAGAGTGATTGGCTGAAGACATATTCTATAACTAGAATAAAAAAACTATTTACATAAACTTTTTATTTAAGCCGAGATGGCAAAAATTACTAGTGGGGCTTCATTTATACACACACACATATATATATACCAGGGGCGGACTGACCATTTGGAAACTCGGGCACTGCCCGAGGGCCCGGGGTCAGTAGGGGGCCCCATGAGATGCCCCTGGTACCTTTTTCATAGGCTTTTTTGAGTTTGGGCAAGGACACAGGGGCTCCATGATCCCCTATTGCCCGGGGGCCCCATGAGTTGTCAGTCCGCCCCTGATATATACTGTATATGCACAGTACTGTATATACGGAATATACCTGTATATATTTCATGTTCTTTTAAAAAAAAAAAAAAGGAACAATGAAGTATGTACAATTGGCAATCAACAAATTCTTACAATAGTTACAATTTCTGCATCAACAAGGCCATCCACAAGACCATAGGACCATTGTATTATATGTAACACATTGTCACAGTCATGGGTCAGGCTCGGAGACCGGCAGCTGTATCAGTGGAGAGGCTCCCGCTGACCAGTAGGATAGGTATGCAAGCAGGTCACCCTGGCAGATGATGCAGGCTCACCTGAGGTGCGGGGTCTAAGCATTAACCAGTATTCACCAGATGAAGATGGGTTTTGCTGTGTGTTAGTACCAGGCCACAGTCCTCAGGGTCACCTCACAAGTGGTTGCAGTTTGGAAACAAACAGAAGCATAGTCAAGAAACAAGCCAAAGGTCAGTAACGATTTGTAGTAAAGATACGGACAGCAGCAGGAGTGACAAGAGTGCGATATTGGCTGGAGAGAGCACAATAATCTGGCAAACAGAAAGTGCAAAAGCATGGCGTAAATAGAAAGTTCATGGGAGAAGCAAAGGGCTCAAAGTTCAAGAAAAACATGATACAAGGCAGGGTTGTCTAAGGAATCAGGCAGGGTGCTGTCCAACATCTCTGGTGGCTCAAAAAGAGATACTGTTAGGCACAGCAAAGATTGCAGGTTCAGATCCAGGTCCGGACACACATATCCAAAGAGTAAAGATTATTTCTGATTGACTTTTACATTTTAATGCATATTTCTTTAACAATGCTGTTTACAGAGAAGTTTATCTAAATGTATTCATACTAACCAAACATACTATAAAATATGTTTAAAACTTGAATTATGCACTGTAGTTGTATTTAATTGTTTTATTACAGTAATTAACATATATTTTAGTTGATGCATATAGACACTAGAGACAAAACTGCTCTCAATTTGTGTAGCCTACCCAGTAAATAATGTTTACTGCTGCAAAGGCAGCTGGAAAAACTGCCCTTGAATAAACATCAATGGTATCAGCATCTATGGGTTTCAGTAAAGTCTTCAGTCGGCTACTTTTTTGGTCAGGTTTCCGCTCATAAGAATGTAATTTACTTGCCCTTCCTGTACATTTGGGCTCACTTATTAGCCCTGGAACGTTAGTGTATTGCTCCACCAAGTTAAGATTCACTCCCAATAATGACAAGGTGAGCGGGACTATGGCTTGATTACCATCCTTCATTGACACCTAAAATGACACAAAGGAATAAAATGCAAACTAATTCTTTATGGAAAAGGTAAAAAATACAGAACTATTTTAAAATAATTTAAAATTACAATTTTATAGTGAAACTTCACCATTTATTCTAGTTTTGCACAAAGGGAAAAAATTAGAACCATGCCTAGGTTTCTATCGCTACCTGCATTCTCACTGGGTAGGGGTGGATTCCTTTAGTTCTTGTCCTGGTAAAAGAAAGTGATGGGAAATCCCAAATTTTATAATTGTCACTGAAAAACAAGGTGAGAAGAAATCTTTATATGGGAATACCTGTTCCCCGGACAACTGCCAACTTGGGATTTCTCCTCATATTCTGAATATTTCCTCTCTTTTCTTCCTATATATGCTGTACAGGAAGTGAGGGCAAATCTCATCAATTATATTAGAATAGCACATCAATTACTTTAGGTTAGCACAGTAATCCAAAAAAAAGTTCCAATCCTTTTGACTTAAATGGGAAAGTTCTGCTTTAATGCTTTGTTCTCTGCTCCCCATTAAGGATTGGCACCTTTGGGGAGTATGTACCCGAATTTGACAGGTTCCCACTTCCACTGCGATCACCTAGGCGATCGGAAGCAGGAAGTTGTCCTCCCTCCCTCCCCGTAGTCTTTTGGGACACGTGAGAGGTCCCAGAAGACTACAGGGCCATTCACAAAAGTGCAGCACTTCTTGCACATGCACAGTGAGCACCCAGCTGTGAAGCCACAAGCTGTCACAGCCGGGTGCCCACATTAAAGATGACGGCGCCAGGGAGAGAAGACGGTCGGAGAAACCAGTGGTGGTGAGGACACCGCTGGACCGAGAGACAGGTAAGTGGCTGTATTTTAAGTCAGCAGCTACAGTTTTTGTAGCTGCTGACTTTTTTTATTTTTTTCAGCTGGAACGCTGCTTTAAGCACTAAAACAGAAAAAAAAATTAGCAGTAGTCCTAAAGTCAGTGGCAAGGGAATATTACAGAAGGTAAAGTACAATACTAGGCCAGGATTCCAGTTGTAATAATACACACCTAAATAAAATGTCACATAAGATATTAAGCACCATACAAGGCCACTGTGTGCTAAACTAAAAACAAAGCCCAGATACTGTGTATTATAATGAGAATCAGAATAAAATGGACAAAAGGTTACACAACAATAGAAATATTAAGGCCTGTTTTGATGGCATCATATCGACATCAGTTTGAGACACTTTTGAGATCATTCAGAATACACTGACAGATATAATACATTTGACCTGCAGTTGATCTTCTTCTGATCTGCATTTAACCAAGTGGGTTTTGCTTTCCCATAGATTTGTATGGCAATGCAAAGCCACTAGGACAAGAACAAAAGCCTGTCGATGCAGGCGCACTACATGCGTTACAAACTGACTGTACAATTTCCTTTAGATCAAACAACAACTGTGTAAATTGATTGGGTATTTTAGGGAGGTCCTCATATTCCACAGTTATGGTAAA
Organism: Staurois parvus; assembly: GCF_062004578.1. Classification (NCBI taxonomy): domain Eukaryota; kingdom Metazoa; phylum Chordata; class Amphibia; order Anura; family Ranidae; genus Staurois; species Staurois parvus. Next base: position 285,465 of record NW_028318459.1, read on the forward strand.
TATAAAGTTGATTGTAGATAGATTGACCCTTACAATAACCGGAAAGCCAAAATGTTGCTTGTTACATTGGGTGTTAGACCAGAATGCTCTGAGTTACAGTTGGACAATATATAAGAACCTGCCATAAGGTTAATAATTGTACATATTATATAAAATGTATAATTTCACCATCAACATTAAGTAGTTCACATAATAAATACAGTTTATTTCCATTCCTTGGAGGTTACATCTCTGCTCCAAATCCTAACCTACTGGGCACAGTGCCACCTGCAGAAGTAGGATGCTAGTATAACTAAAAAAACATTAGACAGCCCAGGGGTGGCTCCTACTGGTGGGCAAAACTCAACACTATTTTTCATTTTGGTTTTTATCCACCCTGTGTGGCACTTCTTTGGGAAGTTCCAGTATTCTCCATGTTCATTGGAGGATGTAGCACCTCTCTCTGGCTTTGATGCTGCCCATGTGTGGAAATGCTGCCCTGGGCTGTCTTTTGCTTTTTATTTGTAGTTAGTGTCCTACTCTTGCAGGTGGCTCTATACCCAGTAGGTGTAAATCTAAAGCAGGGATCTACAAACCATGGGCTGAACCTGGCTCACTACAAAATTTTATCTAGTCAACAGCTAGGGTCAGTGTCCTCTTACACAGGTCTACAGGTCAGCCTAGAGTCCCTGTTTTAATCCAACATCTACAACTCCCTTCCCCAACGGTGTCCGGGACAGGTCCCCCTAGCTGTGTTGTCATTGTCCTGTTGATTGCTAGGACCATTAGTATCCTAGCAATCAATCACCTGCTTGGCCTAGCATTCATAAGAGTATGGCATCCCTCTGTCCAGATATGCTCTGCCTCCTACCTCCCACCACAATGGTTGACTCTGATGGGAAGAATATTTTTTGACCCATGAATATTGATAAAATATAGATGTGACCCTTATACAGAAGTTTGGAGACTCCTAATCCAAAGCAGAGTTGTGTCTTCCACTGAACTTCGAGAAAATGAATCCTATTTTTTTATGGTTCTGTATTTTGTATAATGTATCTGTAACATGGTTCTAAATTTTGAGCTCTCAATATTTAAAACAATTCTAACCTTATTTTTCTGCTTGGCACGCACTGTCATCTTCTTATTCTTCTTCATGTAGTCCGCATTAAAGTGAGCAAATGCATACTCTACCAAGGCAGCAAACACAAAAACATAGCATATGAGGAAGTAGACATCCAGAGCTTTGATGGCAGACGCTCTGGGCAGAGAAGATCGTGCACAGTCCATCAGAGTGGTCATTGTGAGTACAGTGGTGATACCTTGACAAATAAAATAATTTGGTAATGTATAAGTGACTTTACACAATAAAGATTGTAAAGAACAAGGACAACTTTAATAAGTGATTCGGTAAATGATGTCAGAACTCCTGATCTGCATGCTTATTCTTGGTCAATGACATACAGTAGTTAAATATATTTGAAAAAAAAACACATTGAAAGGAGATGGATAAAAACATTAACAAGTTGATTATCTCACTATCTATTATCTCACTATCTTGTCTTGAATAGTGAAATCTGATATTATACCTTTAAGGAATTTTGACTTTCCTCCATGCACTTTAGTGAGGGTATTACACTGCAAATGTAATTTCTATAGCTATCACCAATTACCTAGAGAAACTCTTGCAGGAACTGCAGACTGACTGATCCAGAAAGAGACCCATGACATGGTTACCAGTAAAATGGATGGAACATAAGACTGTATAATGTACATTCCTCTGTTCCTCTTCAGCTGGAAGCTTAGGGTCAGCCGGGGGAACTGACCCGCTGAAAAATAAAACAGTCAACATTTTGCTTTACTTTTTAAATAACTGCATCCTAACAGCAGATCTTAGCCAAAACTTTTTTCTAACATATAGTAGGCATGGAATGGTATGCAGAAAAAGCATATCCATAATTTTATCTGTAGGAAACTATAAATTACTACACATTCACTACATCAGTCTAACAAAATGTATTGGTTGTTCAAGCTATTAAAGGAAAGTCCCAGTGACCATTTCATTTTTTATAACACACTTGTTTGGGGGGAATTCCTACAACACTGAGAAGTCATGTGATACTGTAAAAGGTCATCAATACTGGCACTATCTCTTACCCACACCAGTATAGACAGTCACTAACAAAAAAAATGTTGCTGCAGTGACATGTTAAGTGTAGGATCCTTCAGTATTTCTTAAGGATTGGTTTAGCTTTTGGAACCAAGCACCTCTGGGTCTATGTGTGAGTGACTTGGCATGACATTTATTTTCCTGATACAAAGCTACTCCATTGCTAACAGTTACAAAGCAATTGAGCTCTGAATACAAGGATTATTTGTCATTCAAACTAGTGGTCTCAAACTGCGTCCCACAGGCCGGATGCCACCCTTTGCTTGCCTTTAGGCAATCTTCTTGGGACATCATATATCCCATTGACACCAACAATATGTCACTATTCTTCCCAATGACGCCAACAACAGGTATTCCTCCCATTGACCCCAATGATAGTACACTATTCCTTCCACTGACACTACCGATGAGGCGTGGGAAAGGCATGGATGACGATCCTCAGTGTAAGGTAGGTAAAGGCTTATGTTTCTTATTATGTCTGACTGTCTGTGATGCTTATTATACAGCCCAGTGCATGTACATCATAGGGACCCTCTCGAGGTGAATACATGAAGAAATGATTGGGACAGAGAAGGGGACATAGAGATATTGCAAGGAAAAAAGAGAAATGGGGGCAGTTAAAGAAGCTACATGTGGACAGAGCAAGGGAGATGGGAATAGAACATGGGACATGGGGAGATGGAGACAGGCAAATCAGGGGTAATGGGGCAGTTAAAGAAAAGGTACAGCCAACATTCTTTTGGCTGTACGTCTCCTGTGGATCATAGGAGTATAGTACACGTAGTTCACTCCTGTGACACGTTTTCAGCTGACAGTGGCTGATGGCACTTGGCCAGTCCAGGCTGGGGAAGATCCCGACTTTAAAGTCGGGATCAACCTTAGAGTCTGGAGTGGGCACCTAACCTGAGCTAACTGCTCCCTCCCGCTCCACAGCTCCAGTGAGTGCGAGGGGGTGTGCAGAGCAGACAGCATGACTGACAGTCACCACTCTCTACTCAGAGCGGCTGTGAGAACTCAGCGATCAGCGGTCATGTGATTGCTAAGTCAGCACACTTAGAGCCAGCGGGGGACAGAGACAGCAGTGGACGGATGCTGCATCCACCTAGGTAAGTGTAAATGGCCAAAAAAATAAACTTCTCTTCTTCTTCTCTTCTACTTTTTTAAGAGCAAGAAACATAGGGACAGTCACAGTCTGGGTTGCCAAGCGTTCTTAAATTTATGGACAGTTTAAAAAAGGGCTCCTTTCTCCTGTCGATAAATGTCCGTGGGCAAGAGAAGAATGCCTGTAATTTTTGCAGCTTCTCCCCAGCTCTGTTCTGTGCATTCACGGTTCCAGAGTCAGCGGATTATTAGACAGCTGAGCTCAGCCTAACTTAAGCAGCAGGGTAGTTACTGGAGGTGAATACAGCTTCATGTAAGAACCAGATATTACTAGTGGCCCCTACGGAGGTAGTGCTACACACAATTAACATTTCTTAATTTTCCCTATAACATAGAAAATCTATACTTTTAGATTTCAGGTTTAATTTAGGTAGGTCTGTTGAACATTAAAGAAGGATGAAGTGGGGGTAGAAGAATTGGGTTTTAGAAGAAAAAAACATTTTGTAAATGCTACTTTCTGTTACGCTGCCCTTATTATTAATAAAACATATTTGCAGACAGTTACGTAAAAACTATATTAAGGTAAATATTTGTTGGCCTTTTTTGTTACTTTCCATGAGGAGCCCTGCTGTTCTAATGAAGAAGGAACTGCTGATCTGCTGAATAATAAACAGCTCAGGATATTGATTGCAGAGAACTGATGTATACAGCTATAGGAGATGTCTGACAAGGGAAATTAGATACACATCTTGCAGATCTCACTCATGAAAGAAAGCCACTTCTTGTGCAGAAAATCTGAGCAACTGTCAGGGGCAAGGTGCTTGCTGTGATTCATTGCTATTAAAATGTATTATGATATTAATATGTTATAGGCAGGGAATGCTTTCTGTTACCCAAGCACACAAATGCATGATCTGTATATATACTGTATATGTGCACTGGCATAGTGTAAGACCCTCAAAAAATCTTTAACTAGTTAAAATAAAACATCTTGTACTCATAAAAGTTGTATAAAGACAAACTTTTCATATAGTTCCCATACGGAACATCTCAGCCGTCTTTAGTGCTTAATTCGAAGACCAACCTCAAATATTCTGGCTAACACATTTGGATGCAGCACATCATATCCAACACTGTTAGACTCTGAGTACCCTTTTCACCCCCGTCACACATACATATAGAGACCACTCCCGTTCAATTAGCATATAGTTATACAATAATAAAATTGTGAACTTACATCATTTTAATGTTAATGCCTTATATTGCATAATATAGAGCCATTTTGCCCTATAATGGAAAGTACAAAAACAATTAAAGAAATCTTCCCCTTCACCTTAAAACATGAACATGTTTATGCTGGAGTTTGGCTTTATAACAGCAACATGGTGGTTAGGCAGTATACCAGTAGTGGTTAGGGGTTGCCGCCAGTAGGAATCAGTAGATTGTTGTCAGCAGTTGTAACTGGTGGTTGCACTTACTGTATGCAAGCAGCAGCTTTGGTCATTGTTGCACCCTGTACAAATCAATGGCCTGCACCACTGCTGTTCACATGTAACTACTCATCTAAGCAGTTACATGCAAACAGAGCCTCCATCCAACTCTGGACACAGACAGTGTGCTTTGAGGCTCGGCATTTCTGTGGAGTTTTGGCCGCACACAAACTGGCCACAGCTAGTCAGCTAGCTTGTATGTGGTCATAGCACCAAGGGGTTTATTTACTAAAGCTGGAGAGTCCAAAATCAGACTCCCTTCTGCATAGAAACCAATCAGCTTCTAACCTCAGCTTGTTCATCGAAGCTTTGGCAATGAAACCTGGAAGCTGATTGGTTTCTATGCAGAAGTGAGTCTGATTTTGCACTCTCCAGCTTTAGTAAATAAACCCCCAAGTGTCCAGAGGCTGGGTTCTGCTGGTGTTGGAGCAGTTAAACCACAGTCTAATTGGCTGCTATGGATGATCGCATATTGTATATCACTATGGGCCTTTGCACTGTTTTTTCAAATACATTCATATACAGTAGATACGAACAGCTCATGCCCTTACCTGATTTGAAGTTCATTACCTTCCTTGTAAATTTATAGCCTGTAAGAGTGAATTGCGCAAGCTCAAGTTTATCCAGTCCGTGGATCTGTTCCTGTTTGTCCGACCAGTGGTAGAGAATGTCTTCTGCTGAGTAGCCATCTGTTTTAGAGTAACATTATTATACTATGAAGGGCCATATTCAAGCATTGTCAACATTTATTCCACATTTTCTATTTCAGTGAAGCACAATGCTGAGTAGTGACACTTTGACTCTACAGCTACATTCACGGTTTTGCTCCAAGTAAAAAAGTGCCACTTCCTCTCTGCCACACAGACAAATCTAATGAATTCAACTGTCATTTATACACTACATGATGCTGAAACACCTCTATGTACAAGCTGATTCCAATATTGCTGCAACTGCTACTACTACTAGTACTAATAATAATAATACTAATAAAAATAATACTTTGGTTTTCATATATAATAAAATGTTTCCATGGTTGTCTTCTATCTATATCCTGGATCTTTAAAGGAAACTTTAGAGGAAGCATGGACTGTTCTGGGTAACCTTATCTTCCTCAAGTACTAGTTCTCTGAATTTCACACTGATGCTTCACTTCATTTTTGCAGTATGCAAATAAGGATCTAAATTGCATGATTATTCTGTCTCAGTAATGAAACTGAAGAGTGGCAGGACAAAAACATTTTCAGAACCATGTCAGCAGGTACTGGTTAATTTTAATATAAAACAGTAACCAAAACAGAGGGTAGCCAAACAGAGGGTTTTCAGTTATAGAATACAACAATTTAATGTAAAATCCTAATAAGAGTATTGATGGTACATAAAATATTAAACAAGGACTCCACTCAATTGGTGTTTTGTTTTTTACTTTTGAGGTTTGGTGCAGACACAAATGCAGCCAACTGTTCTTTATATTTGAGGTCTGAATTTTATTGCTAGTCTGTCATTGGCTGTCCTTAAAGTGACACTGTCAGCATTTTACAAATGCAAATCAAAACTGCATCTGTAAAAAAGAATGCAAATAATTACCTCACCTGCCTACTGTGTCAACAAATGTTACTCTGATCAAGAAGAATATCCAGCTGAAGTTGAAGCCACCGGTACTTCCAAGGGTGTCAATCTCCTGTGTCCCTCACAAGACCCAGAGGTTCTCCCTGTCAACCCCAACCCAACATCACTACTATGTCCTTAGGTTCTCTATCACTTACAGCTCTCGAGGTCCAACAAGCACTCCTGCTCGTCCATTGGATACTTTGTTAAATCCATGTCACAAGAGACAGTTGATGTTATTCTGTAAACCATAAAAATCTTGACTTTAGCAGTACTATTCTCTATGTTCATTTAGAGCATGTCACAAAAAAAACTAATTATTTTGATTAGGAATGAAAAAACAATCATGTTACTGTATGAATTGAAGAATACCAGGTATGGTATTTACTTACATAGTTAAATAGGTCCATCCCAAAATAGTCAAGCTTTAACCAATGTGACTATGCATATACTATACCTGTGAGATCCCTATAGAAGTTGTAAATCACTGTCAAAGTCACTGCTACTCCATCGATCTCCATTAGCTTCCAGGTCTTGTGTCAAGCAGCAGCTACAACAGTGAACAAAAGTGGAACAAATGCAATAGATCCAAAGGCCTGCACACTTGAAAACTGCATCCACTTTATTGATAGTCTTTAAAACGCCATATACAGCAACAGTACACACCATGGGAGAAAGAAACCACAGTCAATGCATTTTGCGTTGCTAGCGATTATACATGACTATATATGACAGAAGTCATGAATATCAGAATGAAACATGTTGACTGTGTTTCCTTGCTCCCACAGTGTCTACTATTGCTGTATGTAGCGTTTTAAAGATAGTCAAAACCGTGAATGCAGTTTTCAAGTGTGCAACCTTTTGGATTCTATTATATTTATTCCACATGATTGGATGAGCAGTGCTTGCACCCTAATACACTGGAGATGAAAGGGACTGTGTGGTCCCTATCTTATAAAGTGTGTATACAATTTTTTTATGACAAAAATACAGTTCCCATGCAAAAACTGCCAAAACGTCTCAGAAGTCGTGATAAATCTCATAATTGCATATTTTATATTGATTTATAGAGATTTCCTTTAAGTTTTTATTTTATATGTACACCTACAGCTATAGAGCTATGGAAGTTTTCAATTTCATGCAAAATATGAACATAAATGTTAATTACATCTTTCAAACGAGCATGAATGAGAAAAACAGAGACAGAACATGCTTGTAAACAACTGGAGCATGTCATGTATGAACAAGAATGTGGTGGAATATTGCCACACTGGAGAAATACTGCACATAGAAGATGGTATAACACTCAGTAGATTAAAGTGGGATGTGGCTCACAACAATGGTTTGGGGGATAAGTCGCTGGATGATAAATGGCACCAGTTTTAAAACTTAAAGTATAACTAAAGGCAAAACTTTTTTAATTGTGGATAGAGTGGAGATTGATTAGTTCTGGTGACCTGGGGTGGCACAAGAGATTCCCTTAATTTCCTGGGATTTCCTCTCACTTCCTGTTTTGGGTATGGGACAGGAAGTGAAAGTAAATCTCTCAAATTACACAGATGGTAAAAAATTATTGGATGTGTTTGTACAAAGGAGGAAGAAACACTGGTAATTATTGAATCCAAAATATTAATATTGAGAGAGAAATTGGCACCATTCAGTTCCTTACAAAATTAGGATACTAAAAACAAAACAAAATTGAAAATGTACAATAGGGATACCACTAATTATACAAATCAGAGAGTATATAAATGGCAGAATGATAAAAAAGCCTTAGAATCAAAAGAATCATCAGTAGAAAGAGAATGAATACTATGAGTTCTTCTAGACTTGAATTAGTAACCAGAAGAGAGAGGAAATACTATGAGTTCCCCCAGTATTGAATGCACAATCAGAAGAGAGAGAGAATATGTGGCAAAGGGTTGAGAACAGAGAAAGAGAAAGATATCGCTGAGGACCATGTTTTCAAAGATATTGTTAACCTAATAGGAGGGGTTAGAATGATACACCTAGATATAGGGTACCAGTACACCACATATTTAAATATTTGCCACATGATACTCCCGCTGAGACATATTATAGGGGAAATAGGAACCAATTTCAAAAGTTATTCCCCAAGAGTTGGGTATAAGGGCCTCATACAAGGTAGAAATAGAATGGATAGCTCTAAGTCCACCTCACACATTTACAAAATAGACACATTTATAATATATATACAGTGGGGATCGAACGTTTGGGCACCCCAGCTAAAAATTTGTATTAATGTGCATAAAGAAGCCAAGGGAAGATGGAAAAATCTCCAAAAGGCATCAAATTACAGATTAGACATTCTTATAATATGTCAACAAAAGTTAGATTTAATTTCCATCATTTACACTTTCAAAATAACAGAAAACAAAAAAATGGCGTCTGCAAAAGTTTGGGCACCCTGCAGAGTTAATATCTTGCACTGCCCCCTTTGGCAAGTATCACAGCTTGTAAACACTTTTTGTAGCCAGCCAAGAGTCTTTCAATTCTTGTTTGAGGTATCTTTGCCCATTCTTCCTTACAAAAGTTTTCCCGTTCTTTGAGATTTTTGGGCTGTCTGTCACGCACTGCTCTTATAAGGTCTATCCATAGATTTTCAATTATGTTGAGGTCAGGAGATTGTGAAGGCCATGGCAAAACCTTCAGTTTACGCCTCTTGATGTAATCCCCCGTGGATTTCGAGGTGTGTTTAGGATCATTATCCATTTGTAGAAGCCATCCTCTCTTTAATTTCAGCTTTTTCACAGATGGCATCAAGTTACCATCCAAAATTTGCTGAAATTTTATTGAATCCATTTTTCCTTCTACTCGTGAGATGTTCCCTGTGCCACTGGCTGCAACACAACCCCAAAGCATGATTGATCCAACCCCATGCTTAACAGTTGGACAGAGGTTCTTTTCATTAAATTCTGTGCCCCTTCTTCTCCAAACGTACCTTTGCTCATTCCGGCCAAAAAGTTCAATTTTAACCTCATCGGTCCACAGAACTTGTTTCCAAAATGCATCAGGCTTGTCTATATGTTCATATGCAAAGTTCAAACGATGATTTTTGTGGTGAGGACATAGAAGAGGTTTTCTTCTGATGACTCTTCCATGAAGACCATATATGTACAAGTATCTCTTTATAGTGGAATAGTGTACCACAACTCCAGTGTCTGCCAGATCTTTCTGGAGGGATCGTGCAGTCAAATGTGGGTTTTGAATTGTTTTTCTCACAATCCTGCGAGCTGTTCTGTCTGATATTTTTCTTGGTCTTCCAGATCTTGCTTTAACTTCCACTGTTCCTGATGACTGCCATTTCTTAATTACATTCCGAACATAGGATATTGACATCTGAAAATGCTTTGCTATCTTCTTATAGCCTTCTCCAGCTTTGTGAGCGTCAACTATTTTCAGTTTCAGTTTTCTAGACAACTGCTTAGAAGAATCCATGGTGCTGATTGTTGGGGCAAGGTCAGATGAGTCTGGGCATTTAAAACCTTTGAGACTGACATCACCTGGTCTTCCCAGACGATGATTGAGAACAATCCATGACACTGGCAGGTCTCAGCTTTGCAAAGGGGGCAGTGCATGATATAAATTCTGCAGGGTGCCCAAACTTTTGCAGACGCCATTTTTTTGTTTTCTGTTATTTTGAAAGTGTAAATGATGGAAATAAAATCTAACTTTTGTTGACATATTATAAGAATGTCTAATCTGTAATTTGATGCCTTTTGGAGATTTTTTCATCTTTCCTTGGCTTCTTTATGCACATTAATCCAAATTTTTAGCTGGGGTGCCCAAACTTTCGATCCCCACTGTATGTATATATATATATATATATATATATATATATATATATATGTGTGTGACAGTAGACACGTTACAGACTACAGGAGTGTTTTTGTGGCCTCCAGTATGTGGATAGAACAAGAAAATTTTCCATTGGGAATAATGAACATATTAATAATATAAGAAAAGGTTTAAGAAATGTTAAATATTTTATGGGGCAGACAGCGTATCAAATCACTGCAGAGGGACAGACCTGGAAAAGGAGATATCCAAAAATGAGACCCAATAGATATATGAATTGAACACCTTAAGACCTTTGGGTCTAAATATTGAAACAGACCTCAATTGTATTATCTTTAATTATTAATTAAAGCTAAGAAGCAAACTATGTTTGTCTGTAAATTCAAAGTTTTATATTTCGGTTTTAGAATTCTTTGGATTGTATTATTTTCTACATATTATAAACTGTATATATATATTTTACTGTATATATTATTTTGATATATTTTCTCTGTAATTTTAAGCACTTTTAGTATGATTATATATGTATTTAATGTATTCTGATTAGTGTCTGCTAGATGGAAATACTGAAGTCTTGAGATTTATATTGCTCTCTATAAGTAGTAATGGCATTGTTTTTAGCCCTAAGGGGTTTAAGATAATGTTAGTGTATTATTGGCCTAAGAGTAGCATTATAATAAGCAATTTCAGAGTTTAGTTAAACAAGACTGGCAAAGAAAAGGTTATGATAGGATATTTCAGTGAGCGAAGGATGCCACTTCAGGACTGCTTCCTGGGGACATCTGGATATGATGAAACGTGTTTGGTCAAAGCTACTAGAAGTGACGCTACTTCCACTCAGGGTGGAACACACACTGGCTCCCCTGAGTGTTGCGGAGTATTTGCGCTCCCCCCTAGAGGCTATGTTAGTCACTTTGGATGCCAGGACATAGGCACATTAAGATGCGAGTGTGCACACATTTGTTTTGACTAGTTGGGAGATTTTAATCCAATAAACAGTGTTATGCACTGAAGCTCTTCAGAGTCTGTGATTTCCATATACATATGGTGGAGTGATTTGGAAGATGGTTTAGCATCTTTTGATTTCACCCTGAACTCTTGGTTTATGAGAGAGAAAAAGGAAGAAAGTAATCTGGCTGGAGAGAGATATTTACACCTAACAGCACTCATTGACCTTCTTAGTTTTAAGAGGTCAATTAGATCATCATCTGGTGAGTGATTTAGTTCAAAGGGGGCATCAGCACTGAAGCACAGAAATCCTTTTATGTAAAATAAACGTATGAGATTTGTCACAACTTCTTGCACTTTTTGGCACTTTTTTGCATGGAAACTGTGATTAAATTGATCATTGTCACGTAAATTGTGTTTAATATTTTGTTATATACAGTTGCAAGAAAAAGTATGTGAACCCCTTGGGATTACGGGGAGTTTTGCATGAATTGGGCATAAAATGTGCTCTGAACGTCATCTAAGTCATAACAATGCCTGCTTGTTATATGGATCCTATGACTTCAAACTTTTCTGAGTCACTGACTTGGAACAAGTATGCATGTTAGGAGTTCTATGCCCACATACTTCTGATAATTTGGTTCCTTTAAAAGGGCCAATATGCTTTATGCTATTTCAATAGTCAGTAAGGAGTACTTCATGTGCCGTTATCCCTTTTTAATGTCTGACACACTGCAGGTATTCCTGAGAAGTTAAATTTTTTGGATGATTAATTTATAAAAGTGTTCATAGTAGAAGTCAGTAGAGACAACTTCTTACCTACTGCTGTATAGGATGACACCATCTGGCTGGAGTCGGATTAGCTTGTTTTCCACTGTCACGTCATGAAACCAGGCGTACTTGGCATTTACAATAAAGGTATCTGGAAGCCAAAGTTTCTCAACAAATCTACTGTCAAAGCCAAGAGTTTTGTTGGTATGGTTGTAAGAAAGCCTTTCATCCCTCCAGCTCTGACGCAGGTACACTGTCATTGTGTATTCCTAAACAATAAGAAGACTGACTGCTGGTTTTGCAATGCAGATCAAATATCAACATCAAAAAACTAAATTTCAACATCAAAAAACATATCCTTTTTATTAAGGATAAGGTCACTTTTTAATGCAAATGCAAGACAATATTGAAATGTGAAAGGCCTACTTAGCAGTGGACGTAACAATATGCCTCCTTAAAGCCTGGTATACACATGTTAAGTTTTTTTTTGTTCAACCTAGTACGCTAAATGAAAAGAAAACTGAAAGGTCGCCGTGCTATCTACGCAATGTTAGTGTGGTGATCTCTCCTGCTATTGGTTTCTGACAGGGGGACTGACCCCCACCAGAACACACTGATCAGTGCTCACAGCCATTGGCTACCAGTGCTGAATGGCTGCTGGTCGATTACTGGTTTTCCAGCATGTCCCTTTAACAAAAGCCAGTCATTGTACCGGCTTTGGTCAGACAGGCAGCTGAATGTTGGCCGATTCTTGCTGAACAGGCCAATATTTGGATTGTGTACACCCAGCATTAGACTTTATTAGCCAGAAAAACTTCTGTCCCTCTTTGATTTAGTTTCACTTTGGTAATGCAACATGATTTTTCTGACTTACTGTCTAAGCCCTACCAACTCTAAATCCAATAAGAACTGTTTTATTGGGCAGTAACACCACTCTCATGGGCTGGAAGATTATCACTCAGACCCACTTCTTGAAATATTTGGCAGTGTGACTTCTCGGTTCCATATGTCTGCATCTGAACTTCCATTTAAAGGTGTCAGGTCTTTAGAAGTCTATGGGGACATCACTATCAGCTTGGAAGATGGAAGCTAGCAGTCTGGAAATTGTTAGGCTTCCAGGAAAGACATGCATGTGTCAAGCTCCTACCTTTCTTCAGAGCTTGTGCATCTCCATGAGCTGGCATCCATCTTGGTTTTCTGCAAAGCATGGTGGGAACCTTTATGCCTTCAGGCTTCTGCGGCTCCTCCTCAGAAGGGTGTGGTTGAGTACATTTAAACCTCCTGTCTGCAAGTGTGCACTGCACTTGTGTCCTGTATGTTGCCCTGTTGCAAGCTCTTGTGTTGTTCCCATTGCTCTCCTGGTAACCGACTCGGCTTGGACAAGACTACTCTCTGCGTTAACCCTTTAACTGACCTCCCGTTGCTGAACCCGGCCCGTTACCTGAGTATTCTTTGCCTACCGTCTAGTACTGTCTGCTGCGTTGTTATTGACCCGGCTTGTCTGACTACTCTACTCGTGTTCCCATCTAGCTCCCACCAGCTGTACGCCATTGGCGGCAGTCGTTATCGCAGCTGGGGTCACTTGGGGGCCGCGACCTGGTCTCAGGCTGCGTCAAGTCCATCCCCACCATCAGGGGCCCTGGTGAAGGGTAGCCTGGGGCTTAGACTCCGCGCCCTGAGGGACTCTGGTCTGTGGGTAGTGGCTGTCGTCAGTCACAGCGTGACCGTACCATAGGCCTGCCTGCCCATTCCAGCGTTCCTGCCCTGACAGCATGTGAGTGTAAGTTGAGCTCAATAACTCCTTTCTCTTGCACCACAAATTCCCACATGTTGCATTTTCATGGAAAAGCCTTTTAAGGAGCAACTGATTCGATAAAGGATTACTCTTTTTTTAAGTAAAGTGAAACAGGGCTTGACCACTTCATCAGGCATTTTCTACTGTGAGTCTAGCAAGGAGATCTCCCCCCAACTTGAGCATGGCTGAAAGTTCATCACCTTTTCACTTCCCCATATATGTCTGTAGCTCTTTAGTTAGCAAAATAGCCATTTTCTTTTTCTTTACAAGACAACAATTTGGACTTGTGTTAGAGACTCCACGAGGGTGGAAAAGTGGGACTTTTTTGTAGGAAAGCAGACATCAAGCAAAAGCTCTTGTGTCTTCAATGCTCCAGGTTTGTGACTGCAGCAAAACCTGGGGGGTTCTAGTGAACTTCATTGCATCCAAATCTAAGGGGGATATTGTATTCTGCAAGAATACCCCGACAGTGCCTGCATCTCATTGGATACAGCTGGCTCAGGCTGTTGGCGGAGCACAGAGAGGCTGAGCCAGCTAAAATTCAGGCATCTGGGTAGATCCTGACATTATTGTTGGGATCACAGCTCTGTAACATCAGCTGTCAGTGGGATTTAGCCCATTATCATCTGAAATCTGGGTTACAGGAGTGCAGAACTAAGACCCACAGGAGAAGTATTTTTTTCATAGTGAACCATCAGTGGCTGAGCTGACAGACAATATCCCAGACACAAATCAGAACTTCTAGGCTCAAAAGACCCTTCCAGAATGCTGCTTATACTTTTTAGTTTTGTTCCAACCCCCTAGTGAATCTTCCAGATAATCCTAAACTTTCTCAAAACAGCAAAACAAGAACAATCTAACGCAGGCTACTAGGGAACATATCCCTACATTATAAAGGATACATATTTCATCAATTTTCCCAGGGAAGATCACTTCAAATCAAAAAAATACTATTACTAAAGAACCATATGTACTAACAAAAAAGACTAATCAAGGCAGCAGTGGGATTTTGAGACTGATTGAACATGTCAGACAATGCAATAATGAAGATTCCGTCTGTCTGACATTGGCACATTTAAAAACTGTTTGCAGATTGGGGAGCAGGGGGGACTGATGACTTTTTCTATTAAAAAGAGAATCACAATGGATCCCCTGAGATGAGGTCTTTTAGGGTAAAATGATTGAAATGCATTACAAATGTTATGTCTGTACACTGTATAATGAATGGATTATTTGTCACGATGGAAGAACACACTTATTAAAAAACACATCTGCTCTACAGATATAGGTTGATTAATGAGTCTACTGTTCTTAAATGGTAAATCTTATGGTATGCGGAGGAGGCATCTGTGTTGGTGGCAGAGCACCTAAATGCGATTTGCACTGCGTGTCTGTTCCTGTAAGGCTATATATAGAAAGGGGGGCTGCAGACAATTGTTTATCAAGGGCACAATAAAAGCAGTCAGACAAGGTTCTCCGACATCACTCCTTCCTTCTCCAGACAAATGTTGGCTGGTGGTTTCTGCTGGTGACACACATACATTATATTGTCTCCAGATCTAGTTGTTTTTGGACATATGTGCAGGGGCGTATTTACCACAAGGCAAACAAGGCATTTTTCAGGGGGGCAGAGCTGCCCCCTGGAAGAAGGGACTGAAGAAAGGACACAGGCAGCCTGGGGATCAGATGGGATTCAAAAGAAGCTGTGGGCTGCTTGACGTTATATGTAGAGCCCAATTCTCAATCCCGAGGATGTCTGGAGCTGTGAATGTGAGTGTCTCTCTTTCTCACCGGGTGGGGAAGGCGGTGTATGGGGGGTGCAATGGTAATGGAAGGCTCTCTCCGGAGGGGGTGGGGGGCAGGGGTGTTGTTGGTCAATGTCTCAGGCTCTCTCCTCCACGGGGGTGGGGGGGGTGGCGTTAGCCGGTGACAGGCTCTTTCCACGGAGGGGGGTAGAGGGAGGTTTGGGGGTTGGCCAATTTTTGTGTTGCCTAGGGCAGCACACAACCTACATACATTACTGCATATGTGATCTGGCTCCCAACAACTGTAAGGGGTAGTGAAGCACAAGCCAATCAGCTCTACCAATGCACTAGCCTTAGTAGTTTACATTACCATGTTTACTTCAGATATATGGTCAATGCTGGTGACTTCTATATCTACTGCAACAATCACAGGAGGCCCTGAAAAATTAATAAAGACATATGTATATACAGTAAATACATGTTGTACAAAATGCAGTTAGAACTAGGTTACATTCACTGCTATCAAAGTGCAAAGAACAGAGAAAAGGGATCACATATTCTCATTGGTGTATGAACTTGGGTATAAAGTATATCTTTGAATAGTAATCTGTAGACATGAGTTTATTTTCACATATGAGGTCACTATATGGCATATGAGTGAAAAATACACCATGTTTGTAGCCACATACCTTTTTTTTCTACATATTTGAACACAAGCACATTGTCGTCTATAGGACATCTGTAAGGCTGCTTGCTCCTGCTGCTTCCCTACTAACCACTGACGTCACCCATTCACTTTCATGGCTGGGAATCCATAGGAAAGGAGCGGGTTACATCACTGCCTAAATATGGCTACATGACCATATTTGGTTAATGATGTCACTACTATCCCAGCTGTCAACAATTGTTAAGTTAAAGTATAACTAAAGGCAAAGCTTTTTGAGTTTTGGATAGAGTGCAAATGTATTAGAACATCTGCCTGTCAGGTTTTATTGCTGTTCTTTGATACATCACTTCCGCTTTCAATGCAAAACATGTTGTTGCTTTCACACCTGCAAATCATGTACTGTAGATAGTGAAAAGTATACCTTATGGTGCCGCTCAGGATCACCCCACCGGAAAGTGAGAAGAGGGGAGCCCAAGTCCAAGCGATTCCAGAGTCAGCTAATACAAGTGAAGGGATGGACGCTGTTCAACTGACGCCAGGAGTTCAATGTTAAGGAATGGCCTCAGCTTCCATACTGGCCACACTCTCTGACGCATTTTGCCCCGCCCACTGGGGGCTTGGTCATAGAGGTCATACAGACACAGGTAGAATGAGAACGCCCACCAAGCTCTTTCTGCAGGAAACAACTGGGAGACGCAATAGCTTTGGGGGGGGGGCCAAGAGTGCAACGCCTAGAGAGGGGTGAAGTTTAGCTTACATTGAGGGAAGGGGGCACCAGACAGACAGCTTGTATTATGTTTTTTTTTAACAGAGAGGACAGCAGAGAGCCTATTTAGACTCATACCTCTGTGCAAGTCAGAGGAAATTCTAGTCCTTGTAGGAAAAAAAAATGTAAGGCTGGCCTTCAAGTAGAACTATAGGCGATTTATTTTTAAATTTGAACAGAGCAATGGAGGGT
Organism: Staurois parvus; assembly: GCF_062004578.1. Classification (NCBI taxonomy): domain Eukaryota; kingdom Metazoa; phylum Chordata; class Amphibia; order Anura; family Ranidae; genus Staurois; species Staurois parvus. Next base: position 302,510 of record NW_028318459.1, read on the forward strand.
TATAACCCCTGCCAGATTTTTTTTCAACATCTATGTCCCATTGTGGAGATTTCCCTTCACTTTCTGTCCCATAGGCCAAACAGGAAGTGATAGGAAATCCCCGCAAATTAAGGGAATTCCTTGGGGACCCCCAGGTCACCAGAACTAGTGTCCCAATCGGAAGATTTCTCCTGTATTACTTTTCTGGGCAGAACCCAAAATTTGGGATTTTCTTTTACTTTCACTCTCAATGATAATGGTAAACCGGAGAAATAGAGAGAGTGAATCTCCTTAATGGGGGCACAGCTGGCAATAAAAATGGAGAGATGTTCTAATCCCTCGCCACTCTGTTGAAAACAAAAAAAAAGTGCTGCCTTTAGTTATACTTTCAGGTTCAGGGAAGCAGCAGGTGAGCAGGCAGGAATCCCTGGCCATGTAAGTAAATGGGTGGGGAGTGGAGTGTTACAGCCATAGTGTCCAGGTCCATAGCCTACTTTTAGAATTTACACTGCGCATTTTGACCTGTCCATATCTGAGGGTCATTTTGGTCTATTAAGAGGCATAATTTTTTGGGTGTTGATGATGGTGGATCCCCTTTATCTCCCTGAGCAGATTAAAGCGTTTATGACATTATTGATGTCCCAATGAAGAGGGCCTTATTTCATCTTTATCATATATGAATTGGACTTTTATTTCATCTATTTATTTGTTATGGTTATTTGAAGCATCGCACCCTAATGTTTTTTTGTTGTTTAGTGTTACATCATTGTCTAAATATGTCACCACTATCCCCGCCTCTTCCTTTATATAGTTGATAACAACTCAGGGAGCTGTCATTCGGCTTTCTGTAGTGTTGGGATTTGTTGTGTGGCGTGTCTTTTGTTTGTTTTTTTCAGCAGGTCGGCAAGTAGTGGGCATCATGATTGACAATAGATTTCCAATGAGGGACTTTTTTGGGGATTTTTATTTTTTTTAATAAAGGATTTGTCAAACTTGTGTGTCTTTATTTCTGGGTGACGACTCTTTTATGTGAATAAGTAGGGGTATTATGTATCTGGGAGACCCTTTTTATTAAAGGGGGCTTCCAGATTATTAAAAGTCCTCTGCCCTCAGACCCCCACAATCACAGCCCAGGGCCAAAGCAAGCCACCATGCTGAGGGCTTGCGGAGTAATATGGTTCAGAAGAAAGATGGGAGCACACACGTGTTCCTCCCCTTTCCTTCCCATCCATGCTGCATGCTTGACTTAATGGTTTGGTATGGATTTTGGGGGGACCTCACACATTTTTTTTATTCTTGCTGAAAAATGTGCTACAGAAAAAATGACATTTACAAGGGGAAAATTATAGAGTTTAAATTGCCAGGACATAAAGCTTCTTTGCCAGTTTCTTTTTTTTTTAAAAAAGCACACATGTCCAAAGGTCCCTCACAGTATATAACAGACCCTTAGGGGTTGAGGGACCTTTGGCAATTTAAATCTTTTTTAATTTTTAATTTAAAAAAAAATTTCTGAAATCCTTTCTGAATGGATTTTTTTTTGCATTGAAACTTGTACCTGTACTTGTACTTGTACCCTGGGCAGTGCCTGGGCATTTTTAATTTAACAGATTTAGCTCCCATTGATTTCAATGGGGTTCGGCATCCAACATTTTTTGAAGTTTGCAACCCTGCTCAAACTGAACCCAGGGCAGTTTGACTCTCCACTAGTAAGAAGAACTGTTTGTGTTGCTTAGACCAATCAATCAAATGAACCCTTCTGTTATATACCCTGCTTTAGAAAAGTTATTTGTCTCTAACCGTTTCAGCATAGTTGCAGTAGTATAGGCATATAAATAATTCATAGTACAGTACCTCCAATGCCAGGCCTGAAGTTCCTTGCATATCCTTGCATCAGTCCATCTAGGTTGGGCACCCATGATATCTCTATATTAGATCCAATGTATTCCCCAATGTCTTCAGTACCAATGCTAAAGTAAAAATAATAACCTACTAATAGATTGTTCACTCCTTTTTTAAGCTATAGCCATTTTTAAATGCATACATGTAAAGGGGAGGTTTATGTAAGTAATTATAAATCTGGGTTAAGGTTTTAAAATCTTTCTACTGTATGCATAATTTGGAAATATATATGTATACAGGGGCTCCATTATTGCAGAGACTCTGCTTTCTGCTGTGCAGAATTATACAATAGTTGTGCTTTACTACTTCTTCTCAAAATGCAAGTCCATTACTTGGCCAACTCATTTAAAAGAATGATAAATATATATATAAACCTGCGCTAATAATAATTTGTAATGTACAGCGCTGAGCGAACTATTGGCGCTTTATAAATACTGTATAATAATAATAATAACCACAATAGATAATCAATAATCAAAAATGAATTGTGAAACAGAGCAGCTGAACACAAAAACCCTGATACTAGGCAATCAGCAATAAATACATAAGAGTTCACCGTGACAAATAATCATAAGAAAAGAGTGAAAAGTGTGTCAACAAATAGTCCATTTAAAAATGAAAGAAAAGTCCCAGAGGCTGTGATGAAACAAAAGAAATCCAAGGACAGTTGTGTCACCAACCACTACTACAGAAGGCTTACCAGAAAGGCATGACCCCCTGTTAAGAGTGGTCAATCGCGCTTTGTTAAACAATCCAGAAAGCCAGACACTTCAATCATCCTCCAGATCTCCAAAAGAGCAGTTAAGGATCTTCCAAACAATGGACCTTAATTAGAGTAGCTAAACCAGTCAGGATAAGGCTTTGACTCATAGTGGAAAACATGCAAAGAAAGAACACATAGTGTAGTGTAAAACCATAATCACAACATTTATTTAAAGTATGGTTGCACTCACATGTAAGGAAACATCATTAGGCATTGATTGGCAAAAAAAAAATCCAAATTTTTCAGTTTCCAAAATGGCTGCCGGCCATTCGCACATGCACAGTAGCGGAGCCACGCACACACACGTATGTGTGAATGATCAGAGGCCATTTTGGAAACTGGAAAATTTTGATTTTTTTGCCAATTAATGCCTAATGATGTTTGCTTACATGTGAGTGCACCCATACTTTAAATAAATGTTGTGATTATGGTTTTACACTATGTGGAGCGCTCTTTTTTGCATGTTTTCCACTATGAGTCCAAGCCTCATCCTGAGTGGTTTAGCTACTCATTTTGTTTGTTTCATTTCAAATCCATTGTGGCGGTGTATAAAGCCAAAAATTTTAGAATTTTGTCGATGTCCCAATATTTATGGACCTGACTGTATATTGGTTGGAGCTTCCACAGAGGTTAAGGCTCTCTCTCCCTTATATAACAGTGCCAAACCAATCACAAAGCACTAGCGCTATCACATGGAGTGGTCACATGCTCCTCCATACCTGGAAGTACAGATGTCCTTGAAAGCTCATCTCTCTGAGCAGTACCCTTTAACTTGCCTTTTCTCCACCACAGATTTGTACAGCTGCCAAGAGCAAATAATCTAATATCTACTTATGAACATTACTAACACATGTATGAATGTGCTGGATCTTAATAGAATAATTGTTGTTATATTTCTATTTGTTCTAGATTGGGAAACGTAAGATAAACAGACTTTTATAGTCTATGTGAATATATATGTATGTGAATATATGTCTTGGTTTTTTCTGTACACTCCAGCAGCATGTGGTAGTAATTAGTCGTGAATCGCCAGATTCGCAGAGCTATACAAAGCAATGTGCTTAAAGTGTAAAACACTCACACAGCACACAGTGAAAAAGTACACAGTTAACCCTTTGATCGCCCCACATGTTAACCCCTTCCTGCCCAGTGTCATTAGTACAGTGTCAGTGCTTTTTATTAGTACTGATCACTGTATCAGTGTCACTGGGGATGTCAGTGACACCAAGTTAGTTCCCCCCCAGTGTCAAAAGACCTGTCACAGTCCCGCAGTCCCACTATAAGTTGTTGATCACCGCCATTACCAGTAAAAAAATATAGAAAAAAACAAATTCCAGTATATATACCACCATTTGTAAACACGTAAACCAATTAATTTACACGTATTGAGATTTTTTTTTTATCAAAGACATATAGCATAATATATTTTGGCTTAAATTTATGACATTTGATTTTTACATTTTTTGTACTGGACATGTTTAATAGCAAAAAGTCAAAAATATTGTTTTTTTTCAAA